>NW_020538040.1:9434016-9456402 GCF_003426905.1 Ctenocephalides felis
GGAACACCGATAAACCGATTTGAATAATTCATTCATCGATTCGTATTGATAAGGAGACGTGCTGATTAGTTTTTGGCAGGTCTAGCCGTTCCGTAGATACGGGGCAAAAAGTGCCATAATGGTAACTCAGTTTTTAAGAGAACGGTGCGTCCGATTTTAATAATACAAAAAACATTTTACTTGCATTGACAAGATGAAGAATTGGTCAAATTTTCATGAGGGCAGGTCTAGCGTTTTCGGAGATCTAATAAAAAAGCAAAAAAAATGCCATTTGGCGGTCAAAAATGACCATTAGACATATGCACATCAAATTATCAGATATTTTATAAAGATCTTAACAATAAGTATAAATTTTATTAACATTCTTATGGGTTCCGTACCAATGTTTATCCGTTATACGGCGACGCGGCGCTTACGCGCTTTGACATTTCATCTTTATGCAGTTAAAGCATTGCTTTGAAGAAAAGTTCAGAATTTCCAAAATATGTCAAAATAAAGAAAACATTTTTTTTCAATAAAAAATTTTTTTTTCAAAAGAAAGTAATTTTTTGTCAAATTTATAGTTTCTCAAAAATCTAATTTTTTTTAAGTAAAATTTTTTCAAAAATTTTTTCAAAAAAAATAATTATTTTTGGTACGGGAAGTTCCAGCAATTTGCCTTAAGGCACGATGCCATGCATGCCACTAGTTTAGTTTAGGTTTTATCAACTTCCCAAAGTAGAACTTTATTTTCGCGATAAAAATCCGATTCGAAAATTTTATATTTTATCGACGTTTCAAGTCATTCTGAATCGAATGAGACCAAATTTGAAAAATGTGGATGTGAGGAGTTTACGATGCAATTTTGGATATTTTAAATAATAAAAATTTACATTAAAAAATCCAACATGATCAGTGTTATGTTTAAGAATGAGAGCTAGTTTTTTTTTTTGCTCTCTACGATTTGCTCAAAAACGCTAAAAAAATGGCATGCGGACGCTGAGGACCGGCTCTGTATATATAATTTAACACATATGAGTTTTATGAAGCCTCCCTTTCGAGAGACCATCCAAAAATTGCGTAGCTATAATATAATATATTAATAAGCGAAGAATTTGATTCAAATATATGAACTATCGTCGAGCAATACTTCAAAGCGCGAGTTAGCAAACACAGATTCTCACCATACCGAAGTAAACTCTATAATAATACAAAATGTATGGTTTTTTTTCTTAGTTTATTTGATAAAATATTATATTTATTTATATATATATATATATATATATATATATATATTCAGAAAAAATGGATGTGTGTGTGTGTGTATGTATGTATGGATACAAATTTTCGCCCACGTTTTTGGGCGTACGGATCATCCGATTTAAATGGTTTAAAAAACATTCGATTCCTATTGATAAGGAGATGTGCTGATTAGTTTTTGGCAAAAGCAGGTCCAGCAGTTACGGAGATAAGGAGCAAAGAGTGCAGAAAATAGAAATCGAGTTTTTGAGAGAACGGAGCATCCGATTTGAATGATCTAAAAAACATTCAATTAGTAATGATTGGGAGAAAGGGTTATTAGTTTTTCGCAAAGGCAGTCCCAGCCATTTCGGAGATACAGAGCTGAATGTACAAAAATGGCACTTTTTGAGAGAACTAAGCGCCCGATTCAATTGATTCAAAGAACTTTCTGCTTGTCTTAACAAAATAATTGATTTTGGAAAATTTCATTTTTAATTCTAACTATAGTTCTAATATACTTTAAACAAATAATTTCAACTCTGCAATTCAGTTTATATAATTCTTATAAATATTAGACAATGTTACAATATTTATAATAATCTATTTGAAAACATTCAATATTCCTCGAACATTTCGTTACGGTACGGGAAGTTCCAGCAATTTGTCTTAAGGCACGATGCCACCCACCCCACTAGTTTAAATTTTTTATCATATAAAATCTTATAAATAAACTTTTCAAGTCAATAAAAGGTAATATATATATTTTATTATATCTTTATTTATATCTAAACTCACTGTTACAAAAAAGGTTTATAATTAATAATAATCGTGCTTTCTTTTAAAAAAATAGTTTTAAAAAACGTTCTGCATACTGTTTAAATTTTAAATTTTACCGCTTTTCAAGTGTCGTTATCTACCCCTTATTTACCCCTTTTGCCTTAAGGCAAAATGCTACTTACAACTAGTTTCAAATATTTATCATGTTATAAATGAAGTCTTATAAATAAACTCTTCAAGTCAATAAAAGGTAATATATAATTTTTATTATATCTTTATTTATATCTAAACTCACTGTTACAAAAAAGGTTTACAATTAATAATAATCGTGCTTTCTTTAAAAAAAATTAGTTTTAAAAAACGTTCTGCATACTGTTAAAATTTTAAATTTTACCGCTTTTCAAGTGTCGCTATCTACCCCTTATTTACCCCTATTGCCTTAAGGCAAAATGCTACTTACAACTAGTTTCAAATATTTATCATGTTATATATGAAGTCTTATAAACTCTTCAAGTCAATAAAAGGTAATATATATTTTTTATTATATCTTTATTTTTATCTAAACTCATTTTTCTGTTACAAAAAAGATATATAATTAATAATAATCGTACTTGCTTTTAACAGAAATGGTTTTAAAAAAACGTTCTTCATACTGTTTAAATTTAAAATTTTAAATTTTAAATTTTACCGCTTTTCAAGTGCCGCCATCTGCCCGCCATCTTTGTTCTCAATCAACAGGTTCTTCGTAAACTTTCCGAGACCTGTCACGAAAACGCACGAACGAGTCAGTGGAATTCTGTTTCGCCGTCATCGTGCTATCGTTATTTGTTATTTACAACATTCGAAGCAACAATAATGTCATGACAAGTCAATAATGTTCGATTTTAAATTAACAAAATGGAACTGTTGCACGTTCATTATTTTTTGTTATTTTATACGATGATGTTTGTGACAACACTTTCGACGGGTTACAAAACATGTGAGTTAAAAAATTTGAGTAAAATGTGTCAATAGAGGTTGGATTGTGGAAATTTCTAGTGAATAATTCATTGTTGGTTTTTGTGCTGTCAATATGTATAACTAGTTACTTGTAACTATCTGATCAAGAATTACTGAGTGGATTTTATATAAATATTATTTATCTAAATCCACCCGTCTTATAAATTTACCTCAACATCTTTTGAGGACTGTTTTCATGAAAATAATAGTATTTATCTTATTGGTACATATATGAAGATACATAATAAACTGCAAACTTTAATATTCATCTTGTGCACTGTTGTCAAATGTATACTCTTAATTTTACATTTATTCTTTGCATACAAAGTTCCTTCGAGCAATTGTTTTGAAGACAGCCCTCACATGTCAAAACCATGTAATTCTAAGGTTGTTCTTTTTAAAACCAAATTCTTTCGAACAACTAATATTTATTTGACTGTCAGCTCATAAATCTACTTGAAAACATTCATTGGGACTGTTTTGATAACAATAATAACACTTGTTCTATGTGTACATATATAGACATATCTAATAAGCTCTAAATTTCAATATACATCTTGTGCAATGTTGTCAAACATATATTCTTAATTTTATATTTATTTTTTCATACAAAGTTCCTTTCGAGCAAGTGTTTTGTGAAGACAATCCTCACTTGTCGAAACCAAGTTATCATGTAATTATAAGATTGTTGTTTTTAAAACCAAATTTTTTCAAGCAACTATTATTTCTCTGACTGCTGGCTCATAAATTTACCAGAAAACATTCATTGAGGCTGTTTCGATAACAATAATAACACTTGTTCTATGTGTACATATATAGACATATCTAATAAGCTCTAAATTTCAATATACATCTTGTGCAATGTTGTCAAATATATATTCTTAATTTTATATTTATTTTTTCATACAAAGTTCCTTTCGAGCAAGTGTTTTGTGAAGACAGTCCTCACTTGTCGAAACCAAGTTATCATATAATTATAAGATTGTTGTTTTTAAAACCAAATTTTTTCGAGCAACTATTATTTCTCTGACTGCTGGCTCATAAATTTACCAGAAAACATTCATTGAGGCTGTTTCGATAACAATAATAACGCTTGTTTTATGTGTACATATATAGACATATCTAATAAGCTCTAAATTTCAATATACATCTTGTGCAATGTTGTCAAATATATATTCTTAATTTTATATTTATTTTTTCATACAAAGTTCCTTTCAAGCAAGTGTTTTGTGAAGACAGTCCTCACTTGTCGAAACCAGGTTATCGTGTAATTATAAGATTGTTCTTTTTAAAACCAAATTTTTTCGAGCAACTATTATTTCTCTGACTGCTGGCTCATAAATTTACCTAAAAACATCTATTGAGACTGTTTTAATAACAGTAAATGCACTTGCTTTATGTGTACATTTATTAACATATATTATAAGCTGTAATTTGCAATATTCATCTTGTGCAATGTTGTCAAATCTAAATTTCTAATTCTACATCTATTCTTTTGAGCAACTATTTTGTAAACCTAGTCCTTACTTACCAAAATTATTTTATAATGTTCTAAATTTAGTCTTTTGAGCAACCATTATTTATCTGTCCGCTGACATATAAATTTACCTGAAAACATTTATTTAGACTGTTTTAACAATAATAACACTTATTCTATGTGTACATGTATGTTCAATACATTACACACCGTAAATTTCAATATACGTGGTCTGTTCAAAAAGTACCCGGAATTACTAATAATTAAATTTCGCGGGTCTGGAGTGTCTGATTGTCAAAATTTTTTTTTATTGTGTTGGTATACATGCCCCTAAAGTATGATGAAATTTTCAGCTATATTCACTGTTTACTTTGTCTGTGGTAGTCGCTAAGGTTCGACGTGTTTTTCTGAGCTCGGCGATTTTTACAATGGAAGAATTGAAAAGTCAAAGAATTTGTATTAAATTTTGCGTAAAAAATGAAATAAAGTGTTGCAAAGTGCAAAAATTCACCAGATATGGCTCCGTGTGACTTTTTCCTATTCCCAAAGTTGAAGCGACCCATGAAAGGACGGCGGTTTTCCTCGATTGAAGAAAATCGCTGAGAGTGCTCAAGGACATATCAAAAAGTGAATATCAAGGGTGCTTCGAAAATTGGAAAAAACGCTGGCATAAGTGTATTATATCTGGGGGGGACTACTTTGAAGGGGACCACATTAATGTAGACGAATAAATAAATATAAATAAATAAAAAACGAAAATTCCGGGTACTTTTTGAACAGACCACGTACATCCTGTGCACTGTTTTCAAATGTACATTTCTACTTCAACATCTATTCTTTCGAGAAACTATTTTGCAAATCTAGTCTCTACTTCTCAAAACAAAGCATGATGTAATTCTTAATTTATTCCTTCTAAACCAAATTCTTTCGAGCAACTATTATTTATCTGACTGCTGACTTAAAAATTTACCTGAAGACATTTATTAAGATTGTTTTTATAACAATAGTTGCATTTGTCTTATGTGTACATATACTAACATATATTATAAGCTTTAAATTGCAATATTCATCTTGTGCAATGTTTTCAAATGCATATTTGTAATTCTACATCTATTCTTTCGAGCAACTGTTTTGTAAACCTAGACTCTACTTCTCGAAACTAAGTTATGATGTACATAATTGTAAATTAATTTCTTCTAAACCAAATTCTTTTGAGCAACTATTGTTTATCTGTCTGTCGGCTTTGGCCTGGAATTTACCTGAAAACATTTGTTGAAACTGTTTTGATAACAATAATAGCACTTGCTCTATGTGTACATATATAAACATATCTAATAAACTATAAATTTCAATATACATCCTGTATATATTTTAATTAGGCACTGTTGTCAAATGTATATTACTAATTCTACATCTATTCTTTCTAAACAAAATTCCTCTGAGCACAAATGTTTATAAACACAGTCGCACCTGTGTTTTGCAAACACAGTTCATACTTCTCAAAGCTGAAGTATGATGTCATTCTACGTTATTCTTTCTAAACAATATTGTTTCGAGCAAATGTTTTGTAAACACAGTCCATGCTTCTTAAAACTATATTATGATGTCATTCTACATTTATTTGTTCTAAACAAAATGGTTATGATCGAAGTGTTTTGTAATCATAATATTCACATCTCAAAATCAAATAATGATGTAATTATAAATTTATTTTTTGGGATCCAAAGTCTTTCGATCAAACATTTTGTAAACTAACACTATATATAAGATAATATACTATATATGTATATATATATATATATATATATATATATATATATATATATATTAATTATGCCCTGATAATTAATTACTATTTTTTTTTTTTGCATAAGAGGTTTACAAATTGGAAGTCTTATTCTTGATGGTACTTGAGAATTCCCAAATACTCTTTTATATTTATATAATATAAATCTCCAAATCATTGTAGATATATCAAGACTTTGTGAAACTTATTAATTATATATCAATGATTTGTTGACAAATACTTGAATTTTAATTAAAAAGTATATATGTATACATACTTATATATATATATATATATATATATATATATATGTATATATGTATACATACTTATATATATATATATATATATATATAATATATATATATATATATATATATATATATATATATATATATAAGGTATATAATTATAACAAAGGAAGTTTTTCATACAAGCATCTATCCCATTATGAAAAAGATTATTATATTTTATTAAGTCTTGTATATGTTTTGATTTTCATAAGACTTTTATATATGTTTATATAAGTTTTAATTACATTCTTATTCATTGGATAAAACATGCATACAGCCCTAATTTTTTACCTGTCTATCACAGACCCTACTTAGTAATCTAGTATTTCCTCGATATTTATTTGGATGGATGTTTGTATAAAGAAGATATACATATAAACTTATATATATATATATATATATATATATATATATATATAAAGTTGTTCTTGGACATTCATCCAATAAACAATTTTAGTGAAGAAAAATGTCTTTATTGTAGTATCAAAGGTTTCGGGTCTTGATTTGGTACATCTTTGGTGCATACAAATAGTTTAAAGAAAAACACAGAAACAACACAAACATTTTTCTAACAAATTCAAAACAAATATGTCTCGACGATAAGAGATCTTTTAAATCTTTTCATTTATTTTATTTTTATAATTTAATATTTATTATAAAATTATTGTCTTGAAACTTGTTATATTAATTGGTGTATCATATTTTTTTTTCTGTGATTTATTTGAACTATTTGTATGCACTGAAGATGGTCAAATTAGGAACTGAAGTGTTTGATACTGCAATAGACATTTTTCTTCACTAAAATTATTTCATTATTGGATGGATGTTCAAGAACAACTGTATATATATATATATATATATATATATATATATATATATTTTCTGTGTCGTAGATGTGATCATACTGCTCCAAAACTGCTTGACCAATTTTTATGAAATTATGTTTTCATTTGAAGAATTGGCTAACATCTTTTAATACTTTCATATCTCAAACATTTGTTTTAATTTTTTTGATCATTTTATTTTATTTTATTATAGTGCCTATTTAAATTTAAAAAAAACTAAAATTTTATCCTCCTACCACAAACCCTTATTTTTAGTGAACTAGAATTTCGTAATTTTAGTAATAGAATCAATTATTATCCTGCTTTTAGTTAGTGAATGTTTTTCACTAAATTTCTGTTAAGTATTTCATGAGATTATTAAAAAACTTAATCTTTTTTCAATAAACAATTTAATAATTAAGGATTTTTCGGTCTTGCACTTTTTTTAAAGTTTTTGGACTAATTTCTTTTATTCTATTTTTTTGCAATGAGTATTTAAAAAATATATACTGCCCTAAATTTTCACCACAAATATTTATTTTGATATCATTTTAAAAATTAAATTATATTTCACCCTACCTACAGTTAGTAAAATAGAAATTAGTAATATAGAAATAATTTATATATACATGTATGTATATAAGTATGTATGTATATATGTATATAAATCAATGTTATTACAAATTCACGGTGCATAACCGATTGGCGTTTATGTAAATAACAAATTTATGTATATATACACACACACATATATATATATATATGACCGCCTCAGGAATTTAGTATATCAAATTAATTGCTCTAATTGCGAACTCTTTTATATTGGAGAAACTAGCCAAAACCTGAGTAAACGCCTTAATCAACACAAAAATAATTCAAAAAATCCTAAGCAGTTTAAAACAATGTTAACTGAGCATATTAAAAATTTAAATCATAATATCGATTTCTTTAACCCTAAAATTTTACATTTTGAAGAGAATACAATTAAAAGAAGATTCGCTGAGGGGTTGTTTTACAATTACATAACGACAGAGTATAAAAACGCTTTGACATACGGCCCTTAACGACGAACACGTGGTTTCTTAATAGCGTGTCAAAATTCCTTAAAAAATAACAAAATCCCATCGCCTTTAAATTTTCCAAAAATATCAACACATGCTAAAAACTGCTTTGAGAAAAATGTGACATTTATATCTAAACTCCGAAGAGTAAATACATAGTTTCGACAACTTGCTAAGTTATCATGATTATTAGTGTGTTTTACCATTTGTGATGTTTGTGTTAAAAAATATATATCTTATCAATGTGCACATACTCATACCATGGATTAATAATGGTTTCATATGCTATATTAGAATACAAAATTGTAAGTGTTTTATTACTATTATTATTATTATTGTTTTTCCTTGAAATTTCCTTTCATATAATTTATTTAGTTTTAATTTTTATAGTTAACTTGATTACCACTGAATGATGGCTAAGATGCTAGCCGAAACGTATGGATTTTAAATAAATAAATTTTTAAAAAAAACTCATACTATTTTTATTGATGTTACGCCCGAATATTAAACTCAAATTAAACATATATATCAACATCAAATTCAAGACTATTCAAAAATATCACTCCTGGGCTGAAAAAAGGATTATTGACTTCATACACTAGTTATCATATAATTTTCTTAAAAACCTACAATACACTCTACGAACCATGGATCCACATCGTCATATCAAACCATTAGTCCCTCAAGTACACAAGAACAGACAAGAAACCTTCAATACACGTGATGACCAATCGTTTTATGAATTTATCAGGCGCAACTACGGGATCTATATATATTCACAATTTAAAGCAGTTTCTAAATTAAATTCAAAAATCATTGTAAACACTAATAAACATGTCTTCTTATTAAGATGTCGAAAAGAAAAAATAATACCAAACTTTTACAAAATCAATGTAAAAAAATTCAAACCTATTTCTAATAAGTCACAGGATAATACAGTAGAAAATCTTAGCTTAAAATTTATTTCTTTAACGATAGAAAGTTGCATTAAAAATATACACAACTTCAGGAATACCATCGCAAAAATTACCAATTGGCTGTTTCGTACAGTTGAGTCCGAAATTGTTAACGATTTTCTCCACTTCGAAAATATTAAAAACAATAAACATTCCATTAACCTAAAACAATCTTACAAAAATAAATTTAACAAATTATTACAAAATAAAATAGAACATAGTAAAATAACTTTAGATGAAAACGTCATCAACAAATGGCTAAAAAACTTCTCATCCATTGAGATCCCAGATAGACTTCGATACATTTTTGCATTAGGCCCCAATTTTGCTGTTCCCAACTGTCCTAACAATTTTAATTTCATTAAATTACTCTCGAACTTAGAAAATGGTTTACAACAAATTAAAGATCCTAAACTGAAATCTCATACCAGAACTCTTTTTTGCAAAAAATTTATTTCGTACATCAATTCTCTCAATATAAAAAATTCGAATTATACTGACATTCTTAGAGATCTCAAAAGCTGTAAATTATTTTTAAAAGACCATCCTAATATAATTGTTACAAGAGCAGACAAAGGAAACGTCACAGTTATACTTGACAAAGAGGACTATTTACAAAAAATTACCGAATCACTCTCGGACGCCAGTACCTACACGACCATAAACAACGACCCAACCGAACACATCAACCGCTCCTGTCATAAACTTCTAGACAAATTAGTTACCAATAAACAAATCACAAAAGATACAGCTACAAACTTAAAAAATTTACACCCATACTTTCCAAGATTATACGGCCTTCCTAAAATACACAAAACAAACCTACCTTATAGACCGATTGTTTCAGACATAAATTCTCCACTATACAAATTATCCAAGTACATTAGTAATATCTTAACAACAATAACAAAACAGTCCCCATATTACATTAAAAATTCCTTCGAGCTTGTAAAACTTCTTAATAATATTTCCATTCCCAATAATTATAAACTAATTAGCCTAGACGTTATATCCCTATTTACAAATGTCCCACTAGACTTAATACTAGACGCCATCACCAGCAGATGGAGTGAAATTAGCCTTCACACCACATTATCCTTACATTGGTTTAGAGAAATCATCAAATTCATTGTCTCTAACACCTATTTTGAATTTAATGGATCATTTTATTACCAAATTTTTGGCACCCCAATGGGATCTCCCGCATCTCCGTCTTTAGTAGAAATTTCCTTACAATTAGTAGAAAACAAAATTTTTAATAATTATAATAAACAAATCTTTTATTACCGATATGTAGACGATATCATTACTTGTATTCCAGAAGAAGACATTAACATATTTACTGATAATTTTAACAATTTTAATAAAAAACTTCAGTTTACCGTAGAATTAGAGACAATGAATTCGATTAGCTTTCTAGACATCCGACTAATACGTACAAATGACCACCGACTAATTACTAACTGGTACCAGAAACCAACTAGCTCCGGACGATACATAAATTACCACTCATACCACCCTCTTAAAATGAAAATAGCGACAATAATAAATTTAACAGACCACGCCATATTACTATCTGACAAAAACTTCTGGGACACGAACATTGACCTGGTTATAAACACACTGAAAAACAACTCATATCCTACGAACATAATCAACTCGGTCATAAATAACAGACGCAGTTACATTTTTAACAAACAAAAAGACCTCACAGACCATAAAAACCGCTTAGACTTAGAATCATATACTGGTGTCATTTGCCTACCGTACATAAAAGATTTATATTTCTCGTGGAAAAAACTATTTCAACAATGTGGCATTCTGTTGGTATGTAATTGTGATGCAACCCTTAGTTCAATTTTTACACAAATGAAATCTAAGTTCAATTTTGACCGCCTCAGGAATTTAGTATATCAAATTAATTGCTCTAATTGCGAACTCTTTTATATTGGAGAAACTAGCCAAAACCTGAGTAAACGCCTTAATCAACACAAAAATAATTCAAAAAATCCTAAGCAGTTTAAAACAATGTTAACTGAGCATATTAAAAATTTAAATCATAATATCGATTTCTTTAACCCTAAAATTTTACATTTTGAAGAGAATACAATTAAAAGAAGATTCGCTGAGGGGTTGTTTTTACAATTACATAACGACAGAGTCATAAATAAACGCTTTGACAATACGGCCCTTAACGAAACGAACACGTGGTTTCTTAATAGCGTGTCAAAATTCCTTAAAAAATAACAAAATCCCATCGCCTTTTAAATTTTCCAAAAAATATCAACACATGCTAAAAACTGCTTTGAGAAAAATGTGACATTTATATCCTAAACTCCGAAGAGTAAATACATAGTTTCGACAACTTGCTAAGTTATCATGATTATTAGTGTGTTTTACCATTTGTGATGTTTGTGTTAAAAAATATATATCTTATCAATGTGCACATACTCATACCATGGATTAATAATGGTTTCATATGCTATATTAGGATACAAAATTGTAAGTGTTTTATTACTATTATTATTATTATTGTTTTTCCTTGAAATTTCCTTTCATATAATTTATTTAGTTTTAATTTTTATAGTTAACTTGATTACCACTGAATGATGGCTAAGATGCTAGCCGAAACGTATGGATTTTAAATAAATAAATTTTTAAAAAAAACTCATACTATTTTTATTGATGTTACGCCCGAATATTAAACTCAAATTAAACATATATATCAACATCAAATTCAAGACTATTCAAAAATATATATATATATATATATATATATATATATAACTGGCAAATGTTGATTAAACAAGTTTGTGTCAACTTTTGCAATGAAATAATTCTTCATGAATGCGAAAACATTTTTATTTATAGTTGCAATAGCGCTAATAATAGATTAATAGCACTCTTATTGCAAGAAATGTTATTTATGTCAATTGTATAATTTATGAATTTTACAAAATGTAAATTTTATTCTTCGCGGTACTTGAAAATATTGATAAAAAATCTCAATTACAAAAATTCATATGAATCATATATTATTTGATTAGATTAGAATGATAAGGTGGCTTAGATTATAATCAAATGACATAGATTTATAAAGAATTTGTGATTGATTTTTATGAAAATTGTTTAGAATATAATTATTCAAATATTTAACATTAACATAATTAAATTTTCACAAAATTTATCAGTCTGTGATAGTTTCTGATTACAATAAATTGCCAGAAATTATCTGAAAAATTTGATTAGGTCGCAATACAATTTTCTTCAATAATCTTATCATAAATAGACAAGCCAACTTATTTTGACTAATTATTAATTTGGACCTTGTTAATGATAAAGTAGTTTATTCTAATCATTACATTGATCAGTCATGCATTGACACTCACCTTGAAAATAAGTACTCATCGATTCAAAGTGATGGGTACATTTTTATCTTTCTCTAAATAAATATACAGTAAAAATCCCGTTAAGACGACTTCATAGGGAAGGGATCAAAATGCGTATTATGCGGGATAAAAAAAATGATTTAAGCTAGTTGTAAGTAGCTTTTTGCCTTAAGGCAAGTTTTATGAACTTCCGGATACGTATACATAACCAACTTAATCAGTAGAAACTGAGATTTAGGTAATGTGTTCAAATTTTTATTTTGAAAGTGAAGATTTCGTTTTTCTTAAAATATAACCGATGCGATTTTCAATTGATGTTTTTCAAACGTACTTATGTAATATATATAATTGCATAATTTAAATTAATTTGTTTAAGACATTCCATTTCATCCATTTTGGATTCTTAATATTTTTAACATTTAATTCTAAATATTACGGATTCTAAATACGGATTCCAATTATTATTTAACAATTAAGTATGGCCCTCAACTGTAATCAGTAGCTATCAACGAAACATGGAACATATACACATTTTCTGATTAGAGTCACTTAAGCACGGAGTCAATTCGAAACTTTGACGAATTTTTATAATTCATCCACTTATCGTAGGTCTATAATATTTTTTAGATGTTATTTCAGACTAAGATATAATTGTCAAAATTTTATCAAAGAAAAAATTTCACATTTAATCTTCAAACTAATCAACGCGTTGGCCAATCAATATCTTTAGAACAGTTTTTGAATTTTTACAATTGATTTAAAATTGTGCAGGGTAAAATGGCGTATTACGCGGGAAATTGTATCAAGTATGATCGTCTTAACGGGGTTGTAACGTATATGATTTTATTATTCTGAATTAAGTTTTGGTTTTTGAAAATCAAATTTATCACTTCATTTTTAATTGTTTTTACGTTTCGGAGATATGGGATGCCCCTTTCTATTAAATTTTATTTAAAATAAACAAAAAGAAATTATGCATTAATAAACTTATTAATTATTTAAAAATTGAAAGAATTCACTTTTTCACCTTCGGAAAATTAACATTTAAAAAAAAATTAAACACTTATTTGAAATTAAATAAAATGTACTTTATATAAAAATTATAATTAATTATTTATTTTGAGCGACAGGTGTCTATACTGATCGATAAAAAATTCTAAATTAAATCTTCTAATTTCTTTTAACTAATAAATTTTGAATTCAATATGAAAGGATCAGTCTTGTAAAATAAATTTATAAATGTATCTGATTCTTCTTCGTGAAATTTCATTATTGAATGGATGCCCAAAAACATTTTTTCGTATATCTTTCATCATCTGAAAAAACCTCACACTTTATATATATATATATATATATATATATATATATATATATATATATTACAATTTTATTCAATATTATATAAATTAATATCTTTCATTTTCAGTTAAGGAAACTGATGTGTGCTCTGCACAAAGGCACAGAATATTTCTGGGCAAGCGGCATGAATCATCTGCCATCGTCAGTGTTACAGATCTAAATGAAAATAACAGACATTGCAATTTTACTATCGAAGCTTCTAAACATAGTAATGGCATTTATGTTGTAATACAGAAATTATCTTTAAGAAGATCAGAAGCGACTGGAATATGTTTAGACTATTTACTGGTAATTGAATTTTAATATTATAAGACTGCTAAATAAATAATGCATTCAAAAACTAATCTCTACCATTGCCTAGTGGAGTACTTAATTTGGAAATATTTTATTTTATATTTTAAGTATATAGAATTAAATGAATTAATTTTTGAAGGTGCTTTAATATTTGACATATCTATAACACAGAATATATTTGTTATAAGAGAAATTTCTTGAAAATGTACTCTCATATCAGATTTAGATGTATAATAACTACCTAATGGTAATATTTATTTTTTATTTAGATTCGCACTCCAAAAGGTGTTGTTCGTAGAACTTGTGGAGAGTACCAAGTAGGAAAGACTCCTCTTGAGAGCTTTGTTATTGCAGAAAATACTTTATTTGTACAGATAGAATATTATGCAGAGAAGCTTCTAGCACCTGGTGAATCTATAGAAGTATCGCTGGTGTTTACTTCTTATTTCAATGGTGAGTTAATAACATTTAGGATTCTATATTATGAATTCATTGCTTTGGATTTTTGATAATTATAATTAACTACTTTATTGAAGTTGCATACTTCTAATTTGCATAATAGAACATTACTTCTCTATGGCAATATTTTCATTGAACTGAAAACTGTTGTAAATAATTCTACTTCTATTGCCCAAGAAAATTATTTCTACTATTTTGATGTATCTGTAATAAAAATATATCTCAACAAAAGTGCTAAATATAAACTTATCATATAAAGTTTATGCATTAATAATTTACAAGTTGAGATATCACAGTAGATTAAGGTACTTGTGAAATGTGGGTTAAGTAGTATAAATTAATCAAGTTAAACTTATTGAATTGGTCGAGCAATATATGTAACATATTACATATCTTATTACCACAATAATGCAAATGCTAAATATGTCAGTCGCAGGGTCCAAGTCTAATTAAATTACTTTCACACTAATATGAAAATAAGTCCAAAGCACTGGTAGCAATTTTTGCAATATTTTGATGTTGTCTAGTTCTAAAAATAACAGTTAAAAAATATGTATTTGATCATACATTTATAACTACAACTGCTTTCTTAACAAAGTCTAATTTCAAATCAATTTGGAAAAAATGTGTTTTGAGGACAAGTTAATATTATATGAAAACTATAGAAACCAGAATTTTTCTATACTTTTTTTTCCTAACTGTTATATCTAAAAAAGAAAAACTATTTGTAAGTTTGGCATTTTGCCTTCAGACAAATTGCTTGTACTTTCTTATATTTGTAAGTAATCAATCAACCTAATCCATAATAATCGGAATTCAACTATTTATTTCGAAATTAAAAATATTGCTTTCACTAAATACTGATCTGTGCGATTTTAATATATGTCAAATAAACTTATAATATCTGTAATTACTTTTTTTCTATATATTGAGTATGATTTAGGCAAGGCTCATTATTCCAAAATTTAAAGGCCTATAATATTTTCAAATGTTTGTAAAGACCTTCACCACTGTTGTTATGTAAAGTTTCATCAAAATCATTTCAACATTTAATTACGGCGAAATGTCCTGGCTGATCTTCACCAAAAACTAATCAGCATGATTCCCAACTGATATCTTATGATTTTCTATTTTCAAAGTCGGTTTAGGATTTTTGGCGAAAAGTTGGACGAAAAATTTAACACTTATGTGTTAATTCAGAAAATTAATAAAGAAACTGCTCAGCCTATCGTGTATTAACTAATAAGTGCGAGTCTTTATCGAGTTTCATCAAATGACTTTTAAATTTTTGAAGCCGGTTCAGTCGTTCTCGAGAAAGAGTTGGCGAAAGGTCAAAAATCGGTTAATAGACACACACTTTTTTCAATTTTGGTTTCAAACGATTCAGAATGACTTCAAGCGTCGTCAAAACACCTGTAATTGTATTAATGAAATTAATCACCAACACAAATGTTTAACCCTTTCACTACGAGTGTCGTCTATAGATTTATCACGAGATAAATTATTGTGATTTCTAATTCGTCATTGTAGTTTTTAGTTTTTTAGAAATGTAAATTTATAATTATAACTACAATTATTGGAAAATCTTAAAATATTTTGTTGGGCGTCTTGCTGGCTCGTACAGCAGTGTCAGTCCCGCGGAAAGCTTTCTCGTAGCGAACCTAGCAATTCGGATCTTCTCCTCGGGAAGTTTATAATGATCAGGTGCAATGATCTGCATTAATCACACAAAGATTATTCAATAAAATAAGATAAAAGTGCATTCTCGAAATACGTTTGCGTCAATTCAACACACACTGATTAATAACTTATCTAAAAATACATATTTGTATATCCAAATGTAAAAGTGTATTCCGACCGAAATATTTAATTGGCGTTATCGTTCAATCTCAGGTATATGTACTTTGCTATTATCAAATCAAATCGTTATTGCATGGTAGTTTATAAATAGATAACTTATCACACATGTGTACTAATTGCTTAAATCTTGTAGATTTTACAGATAACATTTTCCAAACAAATCGCCGGTGATTGCAAAATTGACGTAATGAATTACCCATTCAATTCAACGTTTTACTACATTTGTACTTCGATTTGCGTCGTTTGGTTTTGCGTTTTTTAACTTTCCGTAGAGTAAGTAATAGTAATGGGCCGAAAATCGAAAATGAAAATTTTTGCATTTCTTCACGTTTTAAAGGTTTCTGAACATTTTAGCATAACTCAGAAAAAATGGATGTGCGTGCGTGTGTGTGTGTGTTTTGTGTTCTCATTTTTTGTTCACGTTTTCGGGCTCACGGATCAACCGATTTGAATGGTTCAACAAACATTCTAATTCAATTGGTAGGGAGATATGCTGATTAGTCTTTGGCAAAGGCAGGGCCTGCCGAAAATACAGAGCTAAATGTGCAAAAAATGGCAGTTTTTGAGAGAACTAAGCGTCCGATCTGAAAGATTCAAAAAACTTTCTGCTTGTTTTAACAAAATAACTGCTTTTGAAAAAAAATTCAATTTTTTTTCCAAAAAAATGTTTTTTCCATTTTTTTTTTTATATATCGAAAATAATTCAGATTTTAATTTTAATTCTGACTGAAGTTCTAAAACTTACATATTTTAAATAAATAATTTTAACTTTGCAATTCAGTTTATATATTTTTTATAAATATTAGACAATGTTTCAGTATTTATAATAATCTATTTGAAAACATTTAATATTCCTCGAATATTTTGTTATGGTACGGGAAGTTATAGCATTTGCCTTAAAGCACGATGCCATACACCACTAGTTTTTTTGGAAGTTGATGGAGACTGACAAATTAATTTCTATAAAACCTGTAATTAGAATTTAATGTTTTATCTTTTTGCTACGAGAATGTTTGCATAGAAGTGATACTGCTGAGCAAGCCTGTCAAAGTATTTGCTATATAAATAATTTCAAATTTTCTAATCATTATAGTTAAAAATGTATTTACAATTTTAAATTGACATCTAAAATACTGAAAACCACAATCAAAAATTAGAAATCACAATATTTAACTCACAATCAGAGGCACATTGTGTATGTCATCTATAAGAACACTTGTAGCAAAAGGATTGAACATTTGTGTATGTGATTAATTTTATTGATGCAATTACAGATATATAATGAGTTTGTTTGAAGAATAATTTGACTTTATTTTTGAAATAACAGCTGAAAATTTTATCTAACTAGCTAAATCGCAGTTCTTATGAAGTCGTTTGTTTATACATATTGTAAAGTTGATACAACTTACCTTAAAACAAAATGCCACTTACACCTAGTTGTCCCAGATTTGATAGTTTTTTGACAAGAACAATAAAAAAATGTATATTGAATCTTAAACAATATACTCTTAGATTCATTTGAACTTCTATAATATTTATTTATTTATTAAATTGTTTGTAACATTTTTTTTCTGGTTCAGGATTGGATTCTATTTTTGATATCTATCTCAATAATTTCTGAAATAAAATTTGTTACATTTATTGAAGAAAGTATGTCTTCTATAAATGTATGATTTTTCTGAACTTATAGCGTGGAGGCTTCAAAATAATGTGAGAAAAAATATCACTTTTTATTTTTAGATATCAGACATTGGTTGAAAATGTTTATTATATATATATATATCCATTTGTCATTTAGAATTTTACCTAGCATAAGATAATATGATAATTACATAAATAATATATGAAAGTGGAGAGGAAAGAAATTTTTTAGTGTAATATCATTACAATTGAGAAAGCTTAAATTATTTACTTGAGTGACTACAAATATGATATCAAGTAATAAAGTAAATTATTGATACATACATGAGCATGAAACATACAGGAAAATAAATTCTTACTTAATTCCATATAATACTCAGTTCACAGACCTGCCTTAAGGCAGTACTACTATTATTATTTATTTTTATACCAGTTTTAATACCAATAAACCCTAATTCATAATCTTCTTTATTTATAATTAAACATTTTTCTTTACAGATTGTAGTAAGGCAGGAGCGAATGCTAAACCATGCATTCCTGAAAGAAATGAAGGTTGTATATATGGCCGATTTTGGGAGGACAACATTGTAAATTGTCCATCTCAAGACTGCCTTGATGAAGATGGCTGTGAGCATCTTAGTGAACTGTAAGTTTTTTTATATTAGCTTAGCTTGACTGTTAATTGTTGTAACAAATTAGTTAGTTAATTATTGTAACTAATTGTTGAAATATTTAATTTTACAACAAAAATCAATTTATTGGACATTAAGTCTAAAGTAAAATCAAAATACAAATGCAATAAGAAAATCTTGATAGTAATAGTTAAAGATATTATGAGGATGATATAAGAATTGATATGGTGTCTTCATTTTGAGCTTTCTGAAATTTCTCTCTATCATTTTATTTATTATTCTACAAATCTTAATGTAGTTGCAATACATAAGTCCAACATTTGAAATCAGTCCATAAATAATTAAGGTACTTTAAATTAATCACAAGTAATTTTTATTAATTCATTATGATTTTGGAATTGTTAAGGCTTCGAATACACCTTAATGCTGCCTTTGTTGTTATCACTTTATAGAAAATTAATTAGTGCACTTTTAAATACTCGTGTGCAATGTAATTATTAGAAGAATGAAAAAAAACATAGACATAACTATAAATTTTATTAAATATTTGAGTAACTTGTGTGAGCTAAATTTCTTAAGATGTTTTTAGTTAGCAAATTATTACTTAATGTAAATCTTTAATTTAGAGCTACCTTATAAAAAATCATTAACTAGTTAATGGTTGGATATTCTTGAGAAAAATTGTTACTTTTTCATTTGATTCAACTATATTTTTTATTCCTGGTACTAATTACAATAAACTTACTTGATATGCAGTTTTAGTATGATATATTTTGCAACATACAACACACAACCTTACATTGCATTTTGGACACTAGTATTTTGGCTCCTTCTGAATTTTTTACGACTTGCATTTTTCTATGTTTTGACATAGTTTGTTGACCAAATTGTTTCTTTTTTGGTTAGCACTATTTTTTTTCCTTTTTTCCTTTTTTTTTTTTTTTTTTGTAAATCTTCATAGTACAAATAAATGTTAAACAACTATATCAAATGTATCAGTGACTGTTGAAGTATTTTAATTTCATTAGTTTTAATTCACTCATTTATTAATCTGATCATTTCAGAGATGACATTGACTACATCCAGCCAGCACCTATAACATTAGGAGCAGTGACCACGATTCTTCTGCTTCTACTTCTGTTCACAACATGTTTATGGGCTTGTAGAAAGCACCACGTCTGTTGTTGGGGACCATTTTGTCATCCAGATGTTTCATCATCAAGGCAAAGAGCTAGTGACCCAGATGATATAAATGATGTTAATACTGCAGTACTACCTAGTGCACCTACAATTGAAGTTGTAATTATCAAATAATATTCTTGATGTTCAAAAAATTGCAATTTCTAATATTTGTAATTTACAGATTGTACATCCACCTGTGTTTGAAATGGCTGAAGATGCATCTCCGCAAGTACCATCACATGTTGACCCTGATAAAGATCCTCCTCCGTCCTATGAATCTCTATTTCCTAATTAAAGTTGGAAAAAAAATTATTGATACGAAATTAACATCTGTGTACTTTGCACACAGAAGTTAATGTGATATTAAGGTGTATCATAAGTAATATGAATTGACCTTATGTAAGTACTTTATTATATGTATATATGCATAAATATGTATATATACATATTGTTGATTTTTTGGATAGCTATTAGTAATTACGATTGTTGAACTGCCTAACTAACAGCCTCCTTTATTACTTACTTCAATTTTTTTATTTATTTAAAATCTATTCAATTATTTTATTCAATGGTTTGAGGATATGGGATGTACCCTTTATCAAGAACTATTGATAAGAAAAATATATATATATATATATATATATATATATACATATATTTTCGAATTTCTTTGCTCCCAGGCTTAAATGCTTCCAAATTGACAAAAAAAAAATCCCTAGAAGTTTTAGCTTTTAATATTAACTTTCAGATAGTGCGCAATTCAATCAAAGCTTTGTAGGAATAGCATGGAAAAAATTTTGAAAATTTCAAGAATGTTTTTTAGGTATAACTTAGCAACAAATGAATTAAAAGTGGCAATTTGTGTCATCTTCTATTGAAAATTCGAGGTTCTGAAAAACAGGTTTTTTATAATTGGTTTTGTAGAGCGTCAAATTTTGAATAAAACTCATTCATTTGTTCGCTAAGTTATATCTAAAAGACATTTTAGAAATTTTTAAAATGTCTATGTTTTAAGAGAACATGATAAAGATCTATTAGAGACACCTAATAAATAATTGGAAAAATGTAAACAAATAAATTTATTGAAGAAGACAAGAAGACTGTTAGTAAAGGAATTTAAACACATGTATATATATATGTATGTATATATATCTATATATATACTATATATCTATATATACATGTCTCAAATAACTATATTCTTTATTTTATGATAAGTTACCATTATATTTTATTTGAGTAAGGGATGTATTATTTTTTTTAAAAGCATGATACGTATTTTTGTTAAATACTCTAAAGTTGGTGCTTATACTATAATAAAGAATTTATATGAAATTAAGCAAATTAGAACAGTTTTTTATCTTAATGTTAGATGATGTATACATTTATATAGCAGTATGAAATTATATTAAATGATCATATATAGAATATTATTTTTTTATATATGACCATCAATATTATCTAAGCAATATATTAATTTTTAACCAGCAATGTTGATCAAATCAAGTAACTGATAAACATCCCTCTAATTATAGTTTAGTTAGTTGTTACATTTCATTATTTTATTTTTATATTTATATCAATTTAGTATATGATGGATTATTATCATAGTTGTGACATGAATGTACTTTAACTTAACAGTAAAAACAAAACCTGCCATTAATTTGAGACTGTTATGAAAATTTAGGTGATATGATGAGTATTAAAACAAAATTTGTAAATAAAGTAATTTATTTCTATATACTTACATATGCATGTAAATACTTAATGCAGTACCTCAATAATCATTGCATCATTAATTTTAGTGGACTTAATAGTAGCAAGGATTCGGAGCTTTGTGATATAAAAAAATTGATTCGTACCACAAACAAATGCTGCAATTCATTCCACTCTAAACATATAATGTAAAATACATACATTATATAAACATATTTTACATTGAATCACAAATATTTAACCCTTTACGCTCGGCTGTTTCCCGAGGGGACCACATAAGTATAGCTTATCACTCGGCAGTTTGTGTACACAATGGCTCAGTTCGCATTGAAGCGTCAAATAGAATAGATCAAGGATGAGCAACCCCCCTTCAAATATTTTCTCTGCGCCCGCCATGCATTTCCAAAGTAGAATTTTATTTATTTCATAAACTTTTTACCATTAATAAATTATAATTATA
>NW_020538040.1:9457402-9477325 GCF_003426905.1 Ctenocephalides felis
AAAAAAAAATTCTGTAAGAAATTTTATTGACAAAAATTAAAAGTGTCTCGGATGATCGACATCTCTCTTCGTTTCATTCTAAAATTATTTTATGAAAGGTGACCACTGATACTTAGTACTATTCCCATTATTAATTGCTTACTACTCAATTTGTGTTAGTCTAAGAAGTTCAAAACTACTGATAATAAATTAGAATTTTACGTCGTAAAGTATGGAACATTAAAGATATTTAAAAAACTTTACTACAATTATTTTTCACTTGATGTTACGCCTTCCAAGAAATTAATCATACATTTCAACATCAACATCAAACTTTCTCAACACGCATGTATGTATGTATATGCCACTTCGAAGACAGAAACTAGAAAAAAAGTGTTTCCCTATGTAACGATCTAGAAGTAGTTTCGCTAAATCCAATCTCCACCACCCCCACACCTAATTCCAACCTCGTTGGTTCCTAAATAGGTTCTTCTGAGTAATTAATCAGGCGCCTACATAGGTTTCTTGAAAACATTATTATCCCATAAAAAGCAAAGTTAATTTCATACAACTCATTGTCCGCGTTTTAATTATTTCGTGAAGAATGACGATCGGCGGTAGAGAATGGGACGAGAATGGGACGACGTGGGATGAAAACGGGACGAGAACGGGACGATTAAAATACTTCTGCCGGAGTCTTTGTGTCGAGTTGAACGAGACAGCCCGTGTTGAACATAAACCACCCTCAATAATGACTAATTTAACATGTTGCAGCTTAAAAATTCAAATGACTAAATGGAAATGGTTGAAATTGAAAGTTCTTATTTTCCAAATAATATATATATATATATTCAATTGATGTTTAATTGACTTGACAGTGTTTAATTTAAATTGACAATCTGTTGTCAACATCTTACAAATTAATTAGAACTCTAAAAAATTAGGATACTATAAAATATTTGATTGTTTTTATTTAATGTACTGCCCAGATGTTAAAATGTGTAGTTACTATGTTTTTGCTAAAAAAAATGGATTTTGGTTTCTTCCTCATTTGTTATGTATAGCTAACGTTTATATTTTTTTACTCTTAAATTAATTCATTGCACTATACTATATGATATTTTATACTAAAATTAATATATATAAACTTGTTTTGTTATAGAGAATGCCCTGGAGAGATCCCGAATTTACGACCAGATTCTAAGGAAGTCTTCTAGAATACACCAAGAAGAATAAAATACTCGTTTCGGTAAGTCAAAAAGGCTTATATATATATATATATATATATATATATATATATATTCACAATATATATCAGGCTGTATCATATTTTTCTTGCAGAGATGTCACTATTTTTTTGCGTTCAAAAATCAGACTCAAAAATTTTAATTAGCTTTAGAGCTATGAAAGCTTTTAATATATTACTTCATATTAAAAATTACATCGTCATTACTAAGAAGGTTTAAAAAAAAATTTTAATTGAAATTTAATTAAAATAAAAAGTTAAAATTCACATTAATAAATTTTGTGTATTTAATTAATTTGAATACATCAAGACACCTAAAAATGATTGAAAATTAAAAAAAAGTGAGTTGCGTTAATAAAGAAATAAAATTTTTACATTGATATAAACTTTAAATTCTTGAAAGATATAGAAGAAATAAAGAAAAAAAAAGATTTTCTGCAATATTTATATTAAGTAAAATATTACAATAAATTTTCATCAAAATTACATTCATAGATTGAAATTTATAAGTTTTACAAATAGAGATAACTGTGGTATAAATCGTTAGATGTTTTATAAAATAGCTTTCAAGTTTTTAGATAGAAGTATAAATATTTATTTTAAAATATTTTTTGGTCTTATGTGAAAATATGTTTTCAGTTTTATGTCGTTGCGTTTTAAGCAATTTTTGAGATATAAATCTCAAAACGATATAAATCTTCAAAACGTGATAAAAATCGTTGTATGAAATAAAAACAGAAGTTTTTTGTTCAGAAAACATATCTATACAGAATATATCATATAAATATATATATATATATATATATATATATATATATATTATTTTTATTGTGTATGTATGTATGCAAAATGCATATTTAGCTGTATCAAGTAACTTTTCTAACTGCATTAAACATAATTACTTCGTTATATTTCTCACGTAATTTTACGTTTAAAAGCCTTTTAAATCATCACAATGCTATTTCTGAGCTACATTTATTCACAAAGGTATTATTCATCATTTATATTAAAACTTTTAAATACGATTCCACGATTGCACACGCTTTAACTTCAAAGCGTTTTAAACGTATGACACTTTTCCGATATAAAATTTTAATTGATAATCTACTAGAATTCATTGCTGTTTTTATCAGACATATTTTTTGCTGTATATTTGTAATTGGAAAATGTTTTGTTCGAAGGCAGGTCCATAAACTAAAAGGTAGGGGAGCTAGGGGATTTTTTTTTCAATTAACATATCTCAAAATTCACTTATCATATTTTCACTAAATAAAGAAGGATAGAGGTTGTAACTATTACTCTAGCGAATCAAGTAAAAATAATTTTATTACTATTTAATAATAATCTATACGAAAACACTTAATTTTCCTCGAATATATTTCGTTACGGTACAGAAAGTTCCAGCAATTTGCCTTAAGGCACGATGCCATATACCACTAGTTCAATTTTATATTATCTATTTGTGATTTTCTAAATAAATAACTTATTGATGACACCCACTTGTTGCCAAAACGTTCATGTATTCAGTATAATTTTTCTTTATGAAATCATTAAAATGTAATTATTTATATTTATATTACACAATTAAATTCAACTTGAATTCTAATTAGATAAATCGTTCAAATTATCTTTATTGATTTATTATTAAATGATGATTATATAAATTTAATGCGTTTAATACAACTTCATTGGACGTAGTTAAATTTGATTAGAGGATTGATTTGATTTTAATTTAATTAATTAGTAGTTGGAATAGTAAATTGCTAGATTATTTTACGGAGTAATAAGCAATTACAGTAGAACACTGTTAATACGATTATGGTTGATATGATTTTCCTGCAATTATAATATTCATATCACGCTTAATACGCGTTCTCGCATAAAACGTGCTTTTGGTTTAGACCCTGGTAAATCGTCTTAAGGGAATTTACAAGGATAGTTGCATTATTCCAAATTACCAGAAAACTATTTTTTATTTACTATAAAAAGCAGAAATTTTTGTAATGAATTTTTATAAGTAAAATGTTTTTTTGTAAATAAATAAATAAATAAACAGTTATAGTAATTTATTGTTATTTAAATAATTTATAGATAATTAAGATTATTAAGACTATAAAAAACATAAGTATTTCTTTATATTTAACAAATTTAATATAAGTGTATATAAACTTCCTGATATGTATAAGTTTGTTAGCATGGGTATATATTTTATATATAGATTGGATAAAAAACGCGTCTTATGCGAGAAATCATATTATGCGGGATAGAAATACGTTTAAAAATACTGGGACCGGCGTATTACGCGAAAAATTTCATCGTACAAAATCATCTTAACGGGGTTTTAATTTGTTTTAAAATTTTGATTAAAATTATGTATAGGGAAACTGGGGGCTTATTGTAACAGGGGTAAGTAATAACAGACGTTTTCAAGAGTATCTTAGATTTTAAAATATTTTATTGTCTTCATTGAACCTTCCTGCATAATCAGTTATAGCTACTGTCCTGCTGGCCTACGCAGTAAACAGAAGTGTGCAGATGCGTCATTTTTGACATGCAATATAAAATTGCACATCAAATTTTGGTTTGAGTTATTTTTATTAGCTAATTTTATATTCTATATCTCTTATGTTGTTTCAAATTAAACAAATTTTGATAATGTGTGACAATATTTGTGATTGCTAAATTGTTTAAAAGTTTATCTTTATTCATGTGGAAAAAACACACCCGGGGTTAGTTGAAACAAAGCTTTGGGGCAAGTTGTAACATACAAGATTTATATACAGATGCAAGTGAAGAAAATTGTGTGAAAAGTGTTGTTTGTAAGATGTAGGTACATGTAAATTATATTACAGGAGGAGATAATATAGTTTTTAGTTGTATCATGATATAACTTGTAATTTATGTTGATTTGTGATGAAAATTTATATTATAGGAATCATTATACATTTTATTTATATTACTAATAGTTTGCATTGATGAAAAAGAAGAATTATTTAGAAACAAGTCAATTTTCTTAAACATGATTAATTTAGTGGATCATGTGCGTTTTTTATTATTACTACTTTCCTGATAGATGTTACAACTAGCCTCAAATACGTACCTCAAGTTGCAACACCGCACTTGTTTTAGATAATAATTAATTGTGAAATAATGAACAATAGCTACGGAATTATTTTTACTTGATTTGGTAGAAGAATAGTTAAAGCAACTACCCAGTTCTGTTTCGTAAAAATATAATCAGTGAATCTTGAGATGCATTTATTTAAAAAAAACTGTTACAACAAGCCTCTAACTACCCCAAACATTAGTGTCTAAATTAAAGTTTATAAATTTTGCTGATCATTTTTATCTTAAAAATTGTACTTCCCCATATAACGTTCTGATCATTCCGGACTTCTGGTCATTTTAAATTGCTTCGTATATTTTTTATTACTGTATCGAAACTTTAATGGTTATAATATTCCTGAACGATTCTCTAAGGGAATTGAGCGGTTTTATCATTCAGTACTTATATTCGTTTTTATTTTTAAACGATAAACTATTTTACACTTTTATATTTTATAATGTACTTTTTTTGCAAAATCCTGTTGCTTATTGAGTATATAGAAAAAATATCAACTAAATTTTTTCTCTACTTAGAAACAGAAATTTTTGGAGCATTCAATAAAAAATCAAATCTTGAAAAAAAACTATTTTAACATTTTTAATGGAATAAATAAAAAATATTCTGGTGTTATAGTCTTAATATAAAATAGTTTTTTAGTTCTTTAAGATTCAATTTAAGTATTTTATATGAATCTGAAGATTGTTATTTGTTTGCGTATGAACAGAAATACGGTGGAGAGATCTGGTAAAGATATTGCTGTATTGTAAATTGTTTGATAATTTTGAGGAAGTGAGCAATTTCTTCTCAAATATAAATAAATTTGTAAAACAAGCCTTAATAATTTGACATTGGTATTCAAAAAAAGTTACTATATACTATGTTCTATAAAATTTTATATTGTTTAAAATTTATTTGTTTAAAATGTTTTTTATTTTAATATTTTTTTTAGTTTATTAATTTTTCAAGTTTAAAGTTAAATTTTAATCATTTAATTTTTTTAAAATATGGTTGATAAATATGTATCATAAATATTATTCTCTATTGTAAAATGTTTGATCATTCTGAAGAAGGGAGCAATTTCTTTTGGAATATCAATAAAAAGTAAAAGGAATTTTATTTTATTAGGACGTTATAGCCGAATATTATTTTTTTAAAGGTAATATTTATATCTTATGTGGTGGATTATATAAGTGCACCAATATTGAAACAGTCCCAGTTTTTATATTTTTAAAACATTTGGCAAGATATATATATATATATATATATATATATATATATATTGCAATCAAATATTGGACTATAAGATAATAAATATAAAAGGTAAGAAATAATTTACAATTTATTATATACGTTTCGACACTGTATGTGTCATCATTGCGTGAACAAATTAAAAAAATATATTTTACAAACTTTATAAAATTACAAGATATAATGAAAATAAATATCAATCAAAGAAAACAAACCAATGCAATAAAATAATAAACTAAATGTTAAATAATAAAATTATGTAGGAAGGCACATGATTGGCGAATTGTAAAATAGATTTACAATTCAAAATTTCACAATTACAAATAAATTAAGTAATTCAAATCTATTTGAAAATAAAATATTTAGAATTGTGAATTTATTTTGCAAATTTGTCAATCATATGGCTTTCCATATAATTTTCTTATTTTACATTTAGTTTTTTATATTCTTATTGGTTTGTTTTTTTTATTAAACAATATTTTTACATATGTGTGATTTTTTTCTGGTTTGGTATGTATTAAACTTTTTATTTATTATATCTTCTTGTAATCTTGTAATTTTTTTAATCTAGGTAAAGTACTTTTTCAGATTTATCACATTAATGATGAGACAAACTGAGTCTCGAAACGTTTGTTAAATTTAAAATACTTAATAAATAGTGCAAAAAGAGCGTTTGGTCATATTTCATAGTTAATTTAATAGATATAAATAAGAAACCATAAATTTATTTTAAAAGTTTATTTTACAATCCATACGTTTCGGCTATAATCCTAGCCTTCGTTTGGTGGTAACTACAATAAAATTTAAAAAACTAAAACATTAGAACCTGAGAAAATATAGGAAGCAAAAAAGTGTTTACAGTTTGTTATTAAGTACTTTTTTACTCTCTATCATTTTTAATATCAATTGTTTTAATTTTCAAATTTTATTCTGGTTAGCTCTAAATGATTATTTTTGCCGAAACGTATGGACTCTAAAATAATTTTTTTAAAAGAAATGCATGTCTTTTATAAGTGCTTATAATTGTTAATAAGTACTTTTTTACTCTCTATAATTTTTCAATCTTATTTGTTTGTTTTTAGAGTTTATTTTAGTTACCACTGAATGAAGGGTAGGATTATAGCCGAAACGTATGGATTGTAAAATAAATTTTTAAAAGAAATTTATGGGTGTTTTATTGATGTTATGCCCGATTATTTGTTAATATCAACATGAAATTTAGAATTATACAAATATATATATATATATATATATATATATATATATATTACTGCAGTATTTTTTAATATAATTAATAAATATATTTAATCAAAAACCTTGATTTTAAAAAACCCAGTTCAACTCAAAACTATTGAATCAAACATTAAATCCACAAGAGTCCACAACAATAATTCCACAACAAACCGAATAAAATTTACTACCGAAATATATTTTACACACAATTGTTGCGCTTAGAATTTTGCACACACTTATATTAAATAGTACACACACATATGCTTTAGCACATTAAAAATTTATAAAAAAAATTAAAATTCACACAAATAGAGTCATCCGATTGTTGCGCATTGCACAAAAACGACACACGAAGAGGGAAAAAATAAAAACGATTTGTACACTACAAATATACCGCGTCCGGATCGTAATAAATATTTATTTATTTATTAATTTTTTTATTAAATTGAATTTTATTTATTATTATTATTATTATTAAATCCCATTTTTTTGGATTACCGCTAGTGCCGCGAGCTACCGTCCCGGGCGGCGCTCATGGCGCTTCTGTCGCAAAATCTCCGGTTGGTATTCTCACGAACATTCGGAGAGGCGGCGAACACAGGCGAAGGTGCGTGTACGGATTCCAGGCACAGAGACAGGTCGAGCGTGTGTGTGAATCCGTACGAGTCTGGCTAGGTGTGAGTGGAAGTGCGCACGGGCGAATGTCGATGTGTGCTGCATGGGTTAGTCGGTATTGCGAGCTCGCTGAGGATAAAGGAGCATTGATTTCCATAGTCGCGGAGAAAAATTGATGCAATTTTCTATTGGGACTGTTATAGTTTTGGTATGGACTTATGGTTTGGTTGAGATACGAGTATGTGAGAGTGTGTTGAGTATGAAAATGGTATGGAACTAATGGTGCATGGCATTGTGCCTTAAGGCAAATTGCTGGAACTTTTTGTACCGAAAATTAAAATATTTGAAATGGCTTTGAATTTTTTTGGTTAAATTAGATTTTTGAAAATTTTTATTTTTTTAAAAAAATCTTACTGTTTTAAAGTCAAACTTGCGCGCTTTGATATTTTGTCTCTAAAACAGCTACGTTGCACGATTGCTTCAAAAAAAAGTTCAAAAATTTCAAAATGTAAAAATTTTCGACTTTTTTTAAAGCAATCGCGCTGCGTACTGTTTTAGAAACGAAATGTCAAAGCGCATAAACGCCGCGTCGCAGTCTAACGTATGAGCATTGGAAAGAAACCTATATAAATGTACCCAAACTTTGTACTTACTATTATAGTCTGATAATGACATATCTGATAATTTAATGTGCATATGTAATGATCAGTTTTGACCGCCAAATGGCATTATTTTTCACTTTTTGTTATTGGATCTCCGGGAGACGCCTGACCTGCCTTTTTAAAAAGTTCACTAGTTGTTCATTTAGTCAATACAAGTAAAATGTTTTCTGAATCATTCAAATCGGTCGTTCTTCAAAAATTAAATTGCCATTTTTGGTTCTTTTTGCCTAAGATCTTCGAAACGCCTGGACCTGCCTTAGCCAAAAATGAATCAGCACGTTTTCTTTTTGAATTAGTCAAATCGATTAATCCGTGTTCTCAAAATCTTTTACGAAAAAACACACATAGATCCATTCTTCCTAATGTATGCTAAAATGTTTCGAAAATTTTTCATTTTTTATTTTTTGCGATTTTTATTGTTTGCTATAACTTATTCTTTGAGAGATATAATAATCAATAACATTCGATCAATAATTAAAAACAATTTTAAATATTTTTAATGTCAATTTTAAATATCTTTAATTTCAATTTTACAAATATCACTCGTATTTTATAGATCTAATATCTATAATTTAAGTGTTTATATTTAGGCAAAGATCTTTATATATGTTCACAAAAAACGAACATATGTAAACAAAACCTAATCAGAATGCATCCTACTCGGAATGCTTTAGAGGACTTTACCTCATATTTTTCTATTTTTACTACATTCTGAAACTAGATTGTACATTTGAAATTATTTATTAAAAAATAATTATATATAGTTAAATAAGAAATTATAGAATTTTGAAATTTTGACATTTTTGGAAAAACTTTGTATATTTATTAAAATTATAGTTTTCTTTTCAATTGCTGGACCTGTCTTATCCAACAACTAATAATTTCTTCACACTTATCATTCAACATCAATCTATTCGGATGCTTCCTTCTCTCAAAAATTGCTATGCTTTGCACTTTTTGCTCCATATCTCTATAATGGCTTGACCTCTCTTTGCCAAAATTTAATCAGTACGTCTCCGTCAATACGATTTTTATTAAATCATTCTAATCGGTTGATTCGTGCTCCCAAAGTTGTGAACGAAAAAATGTATCCAAACATACATGCACACACACACATACATCCATTTTTTCTAAGGTCATGCCAATGTTTAGGAGGTCTTGAAACGTGAAGAAATGCAAAAAGTGCGATTTTCGATTTTTATGATATTAATATAACTTACCTTACGGAAATATGACTAAGAGTATAGTAAATGGGATTAATGTAACTATTCATAGAGACTTTAATATTAAATAGATGATAATGATTCTTACAGAGGTTAATGCATTCACAAGTATATCCAGCATTAAAATAATATAAAGGTCTCAATCTAAATTACTAAGGTCTTTTATTACAAAGATCTATAGTAAATGTCCTATGGTATGTGAACAATAAAGCAACTCATAGAGAAGGTCTCTACATTAAACAGGTGATTCGATTTTGTATAGAAACTATATAGTTTCAATATGGACCTATGGTTTAGAGCCATGAGCATGTACAAGTGAATCCAGCAAAACAATAAGACAAACGTTATATATAAAATTCTGGGAACTATATTGACCCTTTGCACTCGAATAATGACAATATGTCGACACGGAAAATTCTCTAGCAATTCGAGCGGCAACCTATAGATAATACGGGATAAGCACTACAGCAGGACTAAATTGAAGAAATACTCTTCAATGGTATAAATTTGTATCAAACAAAATATTACAACTTTTTACTTGGTTCTAAAATTCCAGTGTATAATATCACGTTTACAGAATGTTTATTTTTGGCAAAAGTTTGCGTCAAGTTGCTAGTACGTAACGTCGAAATGGTGCCGAGTGCAAAGGGTTAACTTTTTAAGCCCTTAATCATTCTGGACGGAACCTATCAGCAACTCGACGTCACTTTTGAACAAAAATTTACATCCTGGAAACATGTCATTGTGCATTATGATTTTAGAACCAAGTGAAGAATTGTCATGAATTAAGTTTTACATGAATTGCTTATAAAAAACATCAAAATTTACTTACATTCACAATAAAGATTTTATGTTTTTCTAAATAAATATGAATGGATTCTGAAAAGCTGGGAATTGTGTTTTTGGTTAAGATCATTTTACTAAAAAACAATAAGAGCTGACAAACGACTAACAAAGTATCATGAACCTTCAGAGGGGCAACCCAGAGATATGCCATACATACATTATCACCTCAGAGGGGACAGCAGATTGCAAAGGGTTAAATACCCTGTTGTATATGAACAATGAAACTATTCAGAGACCGCAACATTAAACAGATGATTCAAAAATAGAGATACAACTTTAGACCAAAATATGAATAAAAATTATAATAATTTCATTATAAACTCATGATATAGAACTATGAGCACGTGCAAGTGTATCAAGTATAAGAGCACAAATAAATTACTTAGGGACATTTTCCATGGTATGTGGCCAGACAAAAGTATTCATGTAGACCTTAGAATTAAACAGGTGATGCTATTTTGTATAGGCACTATAATAGTTTAATTATGGGCTTAAGGTTTACTGCCATGGACCTGCGTAAATGTATCCAGAATATGGGCCCAATTAAATACTGAAAGCTATAGTGAATTGTCTATGGTATGTGACCAATGAAACTATTTATAGAGACCTCAATATTGAAGAAGTGATACAAAAATTTTACTAAAGACTTATAATTTGAAAAAATAGACATGTGCAAATGCATCCAATATAAAATTAATAGAAAGGACACAATCTAAAATACTAGGGGCTATAGTAAATGCTGATTAATTTTTTTTTATTTAATTCAATTTTATATGTAAACTATGCTAGTCTCAATTTACTTACAGTTTAGGGCAATGCAAAGAACTAATTTTGATAGTAGATATGTGTTTCATTTTCAAAGTATTTAATATTTTATTTAAGTTCTCATGTACAAGTATATCCAGCATAAAAAGTATAAAGACCACAATTTAAAAAAAAACTCAAGGTTATAATAAATGCACTTTTGGTATGACCAATAAATTTTTTTTACAGAAACTTTAGTATCTAACATGTGATGGTTTTTTGGAAGAAACTGCATTAGTCTCTATATTCCTATAATACAAAAGGCATAGGCCAAAATACTAAGGGCTGTATTAAATGTTCCATTTTCTGTTGTTGCCAATGAAACTATTCATAGATCCTAATATGAAATAAGTCAAAGACGTCCTCAAAGAAAAACATAAAGCATCACAAGAAAATAGGAAACCATCTCCATTCACTTATGCAAGAATTGAATAAACTACTGTCGAATATAAGACTATAAGAAAAAAAAATCACATGATCTAACAAAATGATAAATCAAAGAACTTTTTGCTAATTTCTTACTGGAAAAATTTTTCTTAATGCTTTCAGTTGTTTCCTGCGGTTACCTGGTGATCTTGTGGAATCTCAATGTTTTGATTCATTATTTCAAATAATAATAAAAAAATATATCTATGATATTTGTTTTATTTTGGATTTGGGTCGGAATAAAATCGTAGAATTATATATGAAATGTCGGTAAATATGATGGATTAAACTCATCATCTGTCTGCTATACATGGACGATTTATTAATTGCATTTATCAATTAAATTTTTATAACTAAACTGTTCGTGAAATATTGATGTATTGTTGTACAAAATAAATAAGCTATGGTATTTTTTTCCACTTTATAATCACTAAAATTTAAAAAATGGAATACTGAAATAAAATAGAGTGGTGATTGCTAGTCTGATTACACCAATATAAAATAAATATAAGATTTTTTTAACCCTTTCCACTCGGATGCCATTCCGGAGGCAAAATACATATAAATCTTGCAATTTGCGAGTGAAAAGGAAAATATAATATTTTTTGTTAAATTTTGAGTAGAATTTTTTGTATGCGACCAAAATTAGTGAACCAGTGTATCTCTACGCCAGCTGAATTTTAGCCGAAAGTTTTACTCAATATGAATATTTTTTTCAAGTGTTCAATATCTATAAACAATCTGGTAATTTTTACATCCATTCTATATGTTTACAACTAGCCCCAAATTTGATTACAACTAACCCAAGGTGTGTTTTTTTCACATTATTCGAGATAACTATTTAAACCAGCGGTTTACAACCTTTTTGCATCGCGCCCCCCTTGCTCTAATAAAAAGAATTGTTGTACCACCCTTAATTTTTTCAACAATTTAAGTTTATAAATACTCAACTGATATCAGACTACAAATTAATTTGCAATATTATGTAAGAATAATATCTCAAAAATGTTGGGTTATTTCCAAAAATTGTATTCTGGAAAAAGATGTACGCGCCCCCCTGATGGGGCGCGCCTCACAGGTTGGAAACCGCTGATTTAAACAATTCAGCAATCACAAAAATTGTTATATATTATCAAAGCTTTATAAATGAATAAAAATATATAAAAGTTAAAATAAGTAGATAATTCTAATTAGGTGCAAAAAATGACGCACTTGCACACTTTAGTAAAATTTTATGATTGTTAGGAATAATGTGATGATTTTACAAAAAAATAAGTAAGATACGAGTATAAATAAGTAAGAATTTTTCAGAAAAATGTTGTAGATCGTTTTCTCGATAGATAAAATTATATTTTTTTGCATATTATTTATTGCCAATAAAAATATACATTATTTTTCAAGACAATATGCTGCTCTTGATAAGATTATAGGTTTTGAAAATGTTACAACCAAACAAATTATCTAAAACTATTTCTAACGCGTCCATAGTTACTATTTCTATTAAACTTTTATTCATTGTTTATTTAAGTTAAAAATTATTTAACTTATTCATTATTTTTATAGTTCAAGCAAGTCATTTTATAGTAATCAAGCAAGTCAACTTTATAATAATCTACCCATAGCTGTAATTAGATATCTTTTTATTTCACTAAAAACTGATATATGGTTTTTTTAAGAATGATCGAATGTAAAATATCTAATGGAGAAGTATTATTTCCAAGGGCAGACAACTTAGGTACCTTTATGAAGTAAAGGTACATATTGAATATTTTTTATATTATACAATTATTATTATAACTTTATATATTGAAATATATATTTTTGAACTTCAAACTTGAACTTTGCACAAAAAATAAGGATCATTATCGGAAAGTAAATATAAATATTCGAATAGCAGAGAAGTAATCTAAAATAACCTAAAAATAATTTTCAGAAAAAAGGCAAATTTTCCCATTTGTAGTTAACTTTGAGCATTAGTGCACATATATGCAATAGGTAGTAGTAACTCCACCTTGAAGCATCAAAACGTTGATTGCTAGCTTTGGCTAAGGTTTACGTTGTATTACTGCAAGATCCTATATGCAATATCATATGTTAGCATGGGTTTTGTGAACATAACCTAAAAACCTAACCTCCAAAAAGCACTATTGTCAAATAACAATTTTGTCGTAAGTGCAACTTTCTGAAGTCTCTTTGATAACACATTTGTGAAGTTAAGCTTTATGTGTAAAACGTCTGATCACAAAGCAAATATATAGCTTTTTGGCAGTTTGTTACTACCAACTTAGGCGTTAATTTTCGGATAAAAAAAATGTTATGTTACGGGTCTATAATCGTATGAGTTGATTGTCACAAACTGTCAAACATCTATGACTTTGCTATTCGATCGAGCTTTCCACACATAAAACCTAACCTTCAAATGGCTCAAAAGTTAGACTTTTAACTTTGGTCAGACTTCACGTATGTTTTGTCAAAGTGACATCAGAAAGTTGCACTTATGATGAAATTGATATTTAACATTTGAGCTATTTGGAAGTTAGTTTTTATGTGTAAAACGCTTGATTGCACATCACATACATACGTTTTTGATAGTTTGTATCTACCAAGCCATAGGATTATAGACCTGTAATATAACATTTCTATTTTATCCGAGAATTGCCTCTTTTATTTTGAACTCCAATCAAAACTTTTGTATTCTATAAACAATCGTAATAATTATTTTGGCTCCTTAATCAAAAAAACTGAAAAATAATATTTTAGCCAATTTTAAATATTTACAAAACATTTTTGTAGTTTGTGCAGTGATCAGCTGAGCTATTTTTTAACTACTCGCAAGAGTAGTTTTTTTTCGCTAGTAAAACTGATTTTCTAATTTGCTTTTTAGACGTTTCAAGTCGTTCTAAGTTGTTTGACACGAAACTGGAAAATATATGTATGTGTGTATGTATGTATGTGAGTCATAGAAAATTTAACATTTCCTTAGAAACTGTTCAATCTCAAAAATTTAAAAGCTATTTAAAAATTTACTCTATCAGAATCTTTAATTAAGATTATTTACTCTATCAGGAGTCGTGTTGATTAGTTTTATAAGACGATCAACCCAGCGGTTTCTTTATAAATAATTGCAGGATGGTAATGTTTGTCGTGTTTTTGTTTTTTATTTATTTGCGGCCTTTGTCGTGTCATTTAGCCCAATTTATGGTGTTAAAGAACATCTTAAAATATAATAGGCTTACGAAAAGTATTTTGATTATAGAAATTCATGAAAGTTCAGAATACTGACGCGCATATATATAACGTGTAAATATCAATTAAAAATCCAATTGATTAGTCTTTAATGAAAAGCGAATGCTTTATAATTTAAATATATAAACAGTTAAAACATAGTTAAAACTTTTATCGTGACAATTTTATAATTGTTAAATATTAAAATCTATTGTTTAAGTCGATTTTTCACACAGATTGGAAAAACGTTTTTTTTAAAGAAAAATGATACTAACACTATTAGTTTTCAACCGTTGTTCAAAAACGTAAAATGTCAAGTTATATAAAAACTAAAGAATTATTATTGATAAATTAAATTAACTTCTCATAGGGTCAGTTATAGTAATAGCAAAAAAATAAATGTTTAAAAGATTTCTGAACATCTGGCAAACCTTACAAAAAATGATGTATGCGTGTGTGTGCGGATACAAATTTTTGTCACTAATTTCGGGAACGCGATTCAACAGATTTAAATAATTCAAAAAGAATTCGATTTGTATTGATGGGGAAACATTCTAATTAGTTTTTGGCAAACGGCAATTTAGTTTTTGAGAGAACGGGGCGTCGAAGGGGCGGGAATTCGAATAATTGAAAAAACATTTTACTTATATTAACAAGATGAAGAACTGATCAAATTTTCATAAAGGTAGGTCTAGCGGTTTCGGAGATTTAGTAAAAAAAGTAAAAAAAATGCCATTTGGCGGTCAAAAATTAGACGTATGCACATCAAATTATCAGATATTTTATAGAGATTTTAACAATAAGTATAAATTTTGTTTACATTCCTATGGGTTCCGAACCAATGTTTATCCGATAGACGGCGACGCGGCGCTTACACGTGTCGATATTTCGTCTCTATGCAGTTAAAGTAGTACGGTTGCTTTGAAAAAAAATTCAGAATTTCCAAAATATTTCAAAATACACTTTTCTTCAAAAACTCTTTTTCAAAAAAAGTAAGTTTTTGTCAAAAATTTATAGTTTCTCAAAAATCTTATTTTTTCAGAGTAATTTTTTTTTTCAAAAATGTTAATCTTTTTAAAAAAAATAATTTTTGGTACGGTAAGTTCCAGCAATTTGCCTTAAGGCACGATGCCATGCACCACTAGTCAACACTTGATTCTTTCGTCCTGACTCGTGCGTTGCGTGTCACTGATTTTCTTCGTCTGGGTACAAACAGAGTTCGTCTTGACGGGTTCCGTGTAGCGAATAATATTAAACAAAAAGTAATCATATCCATGAAAGCGTAAGATTATTTAAAATTGGAAATATCATCCTCACGATCATAGATAGAAATTCAACTAGAATCACTATTACTACTTATTAAAACTGATTGGTATTGGCCTTGAGGGAAGTGACATGTACTTCTCGATATGTGCAAATAATTAACTTAATTAATAAAAAATAAATTAATTTATGACGGATTAAAAGTATTCCGAGTAGATTTATTACACATAATTGGAAACGAACGAACACGTTAACTCGGAGTATTTTCTAAAAGCAAATTTTCACAAATCAACAATTTTCATAATTTAACCAGTCTCGGTAGGACTTTAATGTTTTAGTATGTTCATTAAGACCAAGTACTCTATTGTTATACCAAGTAAATCGTCTAATTTTAATTTCAACAAACGTCAGAAAAAACTACTCATTTTCTCAAACTTTGATGAATTTTTAAAATTAAACTACTTGTCGTAAAGCCGTAATATTTCAGTAAGTTCTATAAGACCATATATATATCGCCAAAAAAATTCAATAAAAATCGGCTTAAATTTTTTTTTTCAACAGTTAATTACAAGAAAACGGCTCGGAAGATTCTCACCTTAAACTAATCAGTATCATTTCCAACTGATATCTTTCGAACAGTTTTTGATTTTTTCAAAATCGATTCAGTAGTATGAGCTTAAATGTTAACGAAAAGTTCTACACTTTTTTTCCAAATTACAAAAAAGCCATTTTCTTGTAATTAACTGTTGAAAAAAAATTGAAGCCGACTTTTATGGAACTTTTTTTGGCCATATATATCATGGTCTTATAGAACTTACTGAAATATTACACCCTTACGACAAGTAGTTTAATTTTAAAAATTCATCAAAATTAGAGAAAATGAGTAGTTTTTTGACGTTTGTTAAAATGAATTTTAGATGATTTACTTGGTATAACAATAGAGTACTTGGTCCTAATGAAAATACTAAACCATTAAAGTCCTACGGAAACTGGTTTAATTATAAAAATTACTGATTTGTGAAAATTTGCATTTAGAAAATACTCCGAGTTAACGTGTTCGTTCGTTTTCAATTATGTGTAATAAATCCACTCGGAATACTTTTAATCGCTCATAAATTAATTTATATTTTATTGATTAAGTCGATTATTATCACATATACATATTGGAAAGTTCATGTAACTTACCTCAAGGCAAAATACCAATACCAACTAGTTTTGTATATTAATGAAGATATTTTTAATATATAACAACAGAAATGACGTTATTAACAACATATTTTATATGAAATTCCAATATTTTTTCTCAATCATTTCAATTACATCGAGCAGCAAATTAAAATTAATAAATTTTTATTAGACAAAGATATATTTCGATTACAAAAATCTGCATTTAATATAAGTGCTTCGAAATATCGAAAAATCGATTAAGTAGATAAATCTAGATGGCCATGGGTGAGAGTTTCCAATCGACATATTCATTGGTCGATTGCATACATGTCATCTAAGTAATTTTGTTTCAAAAAACAAACACATATTTTAAAACCAGAAAACACTAGTTTAAAACAATTTACCAATTATTAATTAATTATTTTTTTGAAATGAATTCGGCAAAAGGAAAATTAAAAGAGTACCAGTGCGCCGTTCTGTTAGATAAAAGATTTGTGATAATCACCTGCACAGACGAGTTTTTCCTCGATCTTGGCAAAAAATTCCTGGAAGAAATGTCTCAAACTTTTGTTGAGAAAGGAGCAGATTTTAGAGGCACAGAAACCTTTAGTGCTTCCGTGATTTTGGAAAATCATTTATTGAGGGTCCACTCCAGGTCAGCCCGAGTTGTCAGAGCAGCTCAATTACAGTTACAAAAATCCTTCAAGGAGTTGGCCGGCATACCTACATACAGCACAGGATTTGGACTCTTGCGCACAATAGCCAAATTCGACTTGAGGCCAGTAAAAATTTGAACTGTGCATATTCGCTAAAGTCATATTGGACAAACATTGTTACATTTATTATGTAACGAAATGTTATAATGTTAAATGTAATTGAAATGTTCTGTCACTATTGTTAGTAATGTTAGTAATAGTATTTTTCTCCCATCATCTCCATGTTAAATTATATATGATCTCTATAAATCCGCCATGTTCATGTTTATATTCACTTTTAGTATGTAAAATAAATTCTCTTGCCCATGGAACGCTAAACAAGCAACAATTAAAATAAACTCAGTATATTTAAATAAAGCATTTTTATTTGACCACATATAATTATCACTTTATAAAATGCAATTGATGTGCTATATATAAGCAGTTGCTAAATCAAACATAAGTGATATAATTTATTGAATTGGACATAGAATCTGTATAATTGATATTATAAGTTTATTAATAATTGTTATGATTATCTTGTATTTTTAAAATTCTCAATATAATATTTTGAATAGTTTGCATTTATTTACGATTAATACTATATATACATTATTATTTAGTGTTTAGCCGATCGTATTAGCGAGCCGATCGTATTTTTTCATTTGTAAAGGAATATATGGGTCATTCTTTTACAAATCGTACGGATTTTGGGCAAAAAAATATATGACATTTTAGAATTGTCTGAAAATTTGTTTACGGATACTATTCATATATAATTTAAAGTTATCCTAAAACCCATATGGACCTACGGAATTGCACTTTGGGGGACAGCATTTAAGAGCAATACAAAAATTATTCAAAAGTTTCAAAATAAGTACTAAGGATCATCCTGAACGCCCCAAAATATGTACCGGTATGGCTGCTCCACCAGGACACGGGCCTGCACACGGTAGAAGAAGAAATCGCAAGATACGCCATCAAACACAGTCATCGACTGGAGAACCATCCCAACGGGCTCGCCAAGGCACTCATCTCAGCAAACTACACCAAAAGATTAAAAAGGAAAACGCCTTTGGACCTAACTGGCATTCCAAGTCATTCTAGATCATAATCTTTTCTTAAATTAGGAGAGATTGCAACTGTGCACTCTCTCAAGCATTCAATAGTTTATTTTTGCAGACAGCTTTTTGTTACTTGTGATTCACAAAATTTACCTAATGTCCATTGGACAGATGTAAATTATATCCAAAATAAAAAAAAAATAAAAAAAAAAAAATTCATAATATAATTTGACACGTATTTCAGGATTTTGCTGTAAAAATTTTTTTAAAGAAAATATTTACGATTGAAATTTGGATAATTTGCTCAATTTTGATGGTCTTCCTCTGCATTAATCTTAATATCTCCAGTTATGGTGAACAGATCAGTATGATTTTTTTTATTGTACTCATTTTGAATTCAACTTTTAGTTAATTGAAAAAAAAATTTTTTTTGCAATTTTTTAACAATAAAAGCAGTTTATTGTTAACATAGGATTTACATATCCTTTCCCCAACTCGCATCGATTGAAAATAAACAACATTTTTTTTATTACAATATTTATTACAACTGTTAAATAATTAACATCTAGCAATAATGATAAATTCTAAAATGTCAAGGTTAATGGTGTTCGGTTTTAGTAAGGAATGGCCCAAATTTATTACTTAAAATTATCAATTAGAATGAGCATGATTAAAGTCAATTAGGGCAGAGCGGGGCTTACAGTAAAATTAGGAATTTTTTAAAAAACAAGTAAAAATTAAGAATTTTAACCAACAATATTGAAAGTAGAGGAAAAAAGATGTTAACCAGCCATCGTCTGATTCTTACGACGTTGTCATCGGAGATAAATGGTACTGTTTGAAAATCTACAACAAAAGTATTTTATTTTGTTGTTTGTTTTGTGGGTTGATAATATAATATTATTTAGGTATACGTTATATAATTGTTTTTTAAAGAGTGTTGTTGATTTAAGTTTGATTCATCGTTTTTTGCATATAACATGTATAAAAATAAGAAGGACAAACAAACCTTTAGCCTAGCATAGGTGTAATTAATAGTAATTAAGGTGAAAAAGGCAATTTTACAAGAAATGAGTTGAATAATTTTATATTGCAACCCTGATAATATTTTTTTATATCAA
>NW_020538040.1:9478325-9642445 GCF_003426905.1 Ctenocephalides felis
ATATTGGACCGATATTGACCAATATTGGACCGATATTGACCAATATTAGACCGATATTGACCAATATTAGACCGATATTGACCAATATTCGGAAAAAACTTTTTGAGAAAAAAAATTTTGGTCAAAAAAATTTTAGTCAAAAAAATTTGAGCCAAAAAAATTTTGGTCCAAAAAATTTTGGGAAAATTTTAGGTCAAAAAAATTTTGGCCCAAAAAATTTGTGGAAAAAAATTTTGGTCAAAAAAAATTTTCGGAAAAAAATTTTGGTCAAAAAAATTTTCGGAAAAAAAATTTTGGCCCAAAAAATTTTCGGAAAAAAATTTTTGAACAAAAAAATTTTGGGTCAAAAAAATTTTCGGAAAAAAATTTTGGTCCAAAAAATTTTGGGAAAATTTTAGCTCAAAAAAATTTTGGCCCAAAAAAATTGTGGAAAAAAATTTTGGTCAAAAAAATTTTCGGAAAAAATTTTGGTCAAAAAAATTTCGAAAAAAAATTTTGGTCAAAAAAATTTTGGGCACAAAAATTTTCGGAAAAAAATTTGGACAAAAAAATTTTGGTCAAAAAAATTTTGGAAAAAAAATTTTGAGAAAAAATTTTGGTCCAAAAAATTTTGGTCAAAAAAAAATTGGTCAAAAAAAATTTTTTTTATATTACACCGATATTGACCAATATTGAACCGTATTGACCAATATTAGACCGATATTGACCAATATTAGACCGATATTGACCAATATTGGACCGATATTGACCAATATTAGACCGATATTGACCAATATTAGACCGATATTGACCAACATTGGACCGATATTGACCAATATTGGACCGATTTTGACCAATATTAGACCGATATTGACCAATATTGGACCGATATTGACCAATATTAGACCGATATTGACAAATATTGGACCGATATTGACCATTATTAGACCGATATTGACCAATATTCGGAAAAAACTTTTTGAGAAAATAATTTTAGTCAAAAAAATTTTTGGTCAAAAAAATTTTCGGAAAAAAAATTTTGGTCAAAAAAATTTTCGGAAAAAAAATTTTGGTCAAAAAAATTTTTATCAAAAAAATTTTGGCCCAAAAAATTTTGGTCAAAAAAATTTTGGTCAAAAAAATTTTGGTCTTTGATATTGACCAATATTGGACCGATATTGACCAATATTAGACCGATATTGACCAATATTGGACCGATATGACCAATATTTGACCGATATTGACGGTTTGACGAAAATTTCAGGCAAAAAAATTTTGGCCCAAAAAATTTTCGGAAAAAAATTTTTGGACAAATAAATTTTTGGTCAAAAAAATTTTCGAAAAAAAAAATTTGATCAAAAAAATTTTGGAAAAAAAAATTTTGGTCAAAAAAATTTTTGGAAAAAAACTTTGGTCAATAAATTTTTGGTCCAAAAAATTTTTGGAAAAAAATTTTTGGAATAAAATTTTGGTCAAAAAATTTTTGTCAAAAAAATTTCGCTGAAAAAAATTTTGGAAAAAAAATTTTTGGTCAAAAAAATTTTGGTCAAAAAAATTTTTGGAAAAAAATTTTTGGTCAAAAAAATTTTTGGAAAAAAATTTTTGGTCGAAAGAAGTTTGGTCAAAAAAATTTTTGTCAAAAAAAATTTGGTTGAAATTATTTTACAATTTTCGTTGCCCGTTAACCATTGTAAATGGAAAAAATCACATGAAGTTAGTAAAAACTTGTATATAGTCGGTTCAAACTTTGAACTCTGAGATCGACGGTCGACGGTCTCAACCATACCATTACCTCCCGATGTCCAGGATCTGAAAAAGTCCTGGACATCGGAAAGATGAGACGACCCAATCAGATTGAATTGTAAAAGTTAAGTTGACACTCAGGATAGTACTAGCAATGAAACAGCTGTTAGGTCGTTATTTCATAGCCACCCTTGCAGTATTTCGAAGCGTGCGGTATGCATCAATGCCGAATGCATTTATGTTTGGCGCATCTCGTTATGTTTAATAATAACTGACAGAATGACTGTCAGTCAGAATCAAAATGTAACGTAATGTAATGTAATGTAGGTACGGTGCAAATAATTTTTGGTCAAAAAAATTTGTGGACAAATAAAATTTTTGTCCAAAAAATTTTGGGAAAAAGGATTTTGGTCAAAAAAATATTGGAAAAAAAAATTTTGGTAAAAAAAAATTTTGGATAAAAAAACTTTTGGTCAAAAAAATTTTGGTCATAAAATTTTGAAAAAAAATTTTTTTGGTAAAAAAAAGTTTTTGGACAAAAAAATTTTTGGTCAAAAAAATTTTGATCAAAAAAATTTTGAAAAAAAAATTTTAGAAAAAAAATTTTGGTCAAAAAAAATTTGGTCAAAAAATTTAGAGAAAATAATTTTTGGTCAAAAAAATTTTGGAAAAAAAATTTTAGAAAAAAATTTTTTGGTAAAAAAAATTTTCGGACAAAAAAATTTTTGGTCAAAAAAATTTTGGCAAAAAAAATTTGGACCAAAAAAATTTAAACAAAAAAAATTTGGACAAAAAAAGGCTGGAAGCTCTGAAAAAAGCTCTAAACTACAACTAAAAAAACTTATAAAATCAAAGGCTAAAAGCTCTGAAAAAAACTAAAATACAACCAAAAAAACTTATAGATCAAAGGCTAAAAAAGCTCTAAAAAAAGCTCTAAAATACAACCGAAAAAACTTATAAAATCAAAGGCTAAAAGCTCTGAAAAAAGCTCTAAAATACAACCAAAAAAACTTAAAAAATCAAAGGCTAAAAGCTCTGAAAACAGCTCTAAAATACAACCAAAAAACTTATAAAATCAAAGGCTAAAAGCTCTGAAAAAACTCTAAAATACAATCAAAAAATCAAAGGCTAAAAGCTCTGGAAAAGGCTCTAAAATACAACCAAAAAAACTTATAAAATCAAAGGCTAGGAGCTCTGAAAAAACCTGTAAAATACAACCAAAAAAACTCATAAAATCAAAGGCTAAAAGCTCAGAAAAAAAGCTCTAAAATACAACCAAAAAAACTTATAAAATTAAAGGCTAAAAGCTCTGAAAAAAACTCTAAAATACAACCAAAAAAACTTATAAAATCAAAGGCTAAAAGCTCTGAAAAAAACTTTAAAATACAACAAAAAAAACTTATAAAATCAAGGGGTAAAAGCTCTGAAAAAAGCTCTAAAATACAACCAAAAAAACTTATAAAATCAAAGACGAACGCGATCGCTATTGACTCGCCTACATATACTCAAAACACCATGCAACTCATAAATCGTTTCGACTGGAACAGCAGTCTTTTTTGTTTTAGGTTTCGAGTTCGAATCCCCAAGCAAATTTATGAAGTATATTTTTTTATTTTTTCAATAAATTTTTAATGAAAAAGAAATGATATATAAATTTATATATATAGATAGTTGGAATGATTCAAATTACTTCTACTCGGTATTCTACTTTTTACTCGGTAACTGCTATGATAAATTGATAAAAAAGTAAGGATCGTGTAGATAAAAAAAGATCAATTACTAAATAATTGACAACTATATATAAATAAATGTTTAGAATAAATGTCAATACACAAGAAATTGTGCCACTAGCCTGAAATTCCTTTTCAGAATAACTTATATTGAAAAAAAAAACAGAAATAAAAGATAACACTTCTTTAATTAGTTTATTATATAATAGTGAATAATTCTGACTTGCGAGCGTTGATCAAAAAAGATCATTTACTAAAGGATTATATATATATATATATATATATATATATATATATAAAAATTGTCAATGCACATGAAATTCAACTTTCACAAATTTTCAAACATAAAATTGGATTTTATGAATCGATAAAATTTTATCGATATAAAACCAAAGATCTTCACAGAATTTCACTTCACAAAAGTGAAAAAATCAAAAGTTTCGAAATTTTTTTTTGGCAAAAAAATTTACAGTCCAGGCAAAGTTGAAGACGTATTACAAGTGAATGCATATAAACAGGTCGTGAAGGGTAGAAATACAATCAATATTGGCGAACAAAGAAAATGAATTTGTTTAAAACTTCTTATAATCAACACGAAACACTACAATTGCTGAGTTAAAAATGAAACACCATTTAGTGAACACATTGACTAACTCCAAAACGCAACAGTGAAAAAGTAATATATATATATTGCTTTTAAAATTTCCTGTTATAATATAAATTGAAATACATAATGTAGATTGTATATATATACATATATAGCTTACATATATATAACCTAATTGTGAATAAATAGATATATAAACTAATAGTGAATAAATAATCGTAAGTAATGTTACAGTTTCGATGTGGCTGATGGAGTTATTCAATTTGACAACTGCAAAAATAATAAAGTTAAATTCAGTACTTCAATTAATAAGAATTTTTTTAAGTAAAACTTCTTTAGGCGCGACTAGGGAGTAAATCTGTACAAATGCAACTACAACAAATATGCAAATACAACAGTTCATCATTCGCTCTCGATTAAGTCATTTCTATGCTGTTGTATGGGATGGCATTTATGTTAAAAATAAATACATCATATAACAATTTTGAATAATGTTCATTAGTAATATGATAACACTCGTGGTACACATATTTATTGGTGTCAACAATTATACACATTTATATAATGATAAATTATAAATTATATATTTATAATAGCATTAAAAATATCTATAATATCTAAAAACAATAATGTAATTAAAGTCATACTTCAAATATGACATGATCGGTTTGTCATTGTAATTAGCATTTAAGACTTGAACCTTCATCAGAGAAAAGTAGGAATTGCTGATTAATAAATTCTATAATATTCATTCACACAGTGGATTATGTAAAACAACGCTTAAAGAAATATTGTTTTGACAATTTCACTCATCATGTAATAATTGTGTTTGAAAACTTCATGTAATTAAAATTAACATATATTCATTGACTGCTTGTATTTTTTACTTTTTCGTTGGCTATATAATCTCATTCTTGAACAGCTGTAATATCTGTCTTGTCTAAAAAATATTTTCCATTTTAATAACTTCAAAGATTTATAGAAACTATGAATAACATAGAAATAATTTCAAATCAATAAACTTACTAATCATTAATCTTATTAATCAATGTTTTCAAGAAACGGTGGCCTTTAAAAAAGACCGATAAAAACTATCTGAAGAGTTTTGAATTGTGCTGCTGAAGACGAATGGAGAAGATAAAGTGGTCAGACATTACAACAAATGAAGAGTCCTGAGGAGAGTGGATGGAGAGAGAACTCTACTGAGCACGATCCTGAAAAGGACAGAAAACTGAATCGGCCACCTTCTGCAAAAACTATGCCTTCTACACAATGTAGTCGAAGGTAAAATAGAAGAACTGAAAAAAAATGGGAAGAAGAAAAATGCAGATGGTTGACGACGAAGAGGAAATACAGAGAACTGAAATCCGAAGTAAAGGATCAGGAAGCATGAAACCAGAAATTTGGAAACAAAAATACATTAAAGATATAAAAAAGGGAATACTGTTTATGAGAATGATAGACAAAGAGGGAAAGAGAATCATTGGTTTCGTGGTGACTCTCACATAATGGTATGCCTTCGGGCAGACTACCATTTATTATTATTATTTAGTTTATTTTAATCCTGAAAGTTATTATAAACATAAGTAATTACAATTATACCAAGTACTTTCGCAATAAAATTTAAGTTTTTTCAAAACGTGAGTTCACATAGTTAAAATTTGATTTAGAATGGATGGAGCATTTTTATCAGAATAATGTAGTTAGCAGCGAATTTCACAACCTCTACAACAAAGCAAATGAATTTGTTTTAAACATCTTTAAATTAATACGAACAACACATTTGTTTTTTATTTAAATTTATTGAGTTTTATTTATATATAAAGAATTTGATGGAGTATTTGCATGATAGTGTCATCGTTGATTTGACAAAGAAAACACAATTTTCACTTAAAAAATCGGTCGAAGTATTTTGAAGAAGTTTTGAACACCTCTCAATGTTTTTCTATTAACACACAATTAACTACTAATTCATTTGGAATATTCAATATAATCTCCATAGCAAAGAAAATGTTATAACTTTTGAAAAAAAATCTGTCATAATTTAAGGTTAAAAATGTAATTGACAATTAAGTCACGCTCACCACAATGCACTTGCAATTGCAATTAATTTATAAACAATTTGTTGGCAATATGCAGAAAAATTCGATACATTAATTTAAAAAGTAATAAATTAAATAAAACCTAAACAGTTAAAAATATAACAATAAATATGACACTGTTATGGCGGCCAGGGTTGTACAAACTCTTGCTCAGTGTCCATATGTCATATAAAGATACATCAAATGCATAGATAAATAAAATATTAGATAAAAGAAGAGTATGATCGAATGGCTTTGAAGTTTTTGAAATTAGTCTAGCTGTTCACGAGAAACCGTGGAAAGTACACACACACATACTTTTTTCAAAATTGGTCTTCCTCGATCTCATTCGATTCAGAATGACTTGAACCGTCGAGAAAACATAAAAGTAGCTAAACGGATTTACTGGCAAAAACAAATTTCTCCTTCGGGAAGTTAAAAATTCAATATAATCAACATTATATGCATCAAGAAAAAAAAAAGACAATTTTTTTTATAATCATAATCATTTTTTGACCTACAAACTATTTTTTTTAGATTACAAATTATTTTATTCCATTAAGTTTATTAGTTTTTGTTTATTTTTTTTTGATTATTAGTAAATTATTTTATTCCATTAGTACTTTACATTTGAGAATACAATTAACTCCCGTAGGGTAAGTTATAATAATCCCAAAAAAATATATCTTTCCAAAGGTTTCTGTATATTTTGGCATACCTTAGAAAAAAATGAATGTTTGTGTATGTGCGGATACAAATTTTAGTCGAAGATTTTGGGAACACCGATCAACCGATTTGAATAATTCAAAAAACATTCGACTCGTATTGATAATGAGATGTGCTGATTAGTTTTTATCGGAGGCAGGTCTAGCCGTTCCGGTAACTCAGTTTTTATGAGAACGGAGCGTCCGATTTTAATTAATAATTCAAAAAACAGTTTACTTGTATTGACAAGATGTACAAGTTAAATTTTTGGGACGGCAGGTCCAGCGGCTATGGACTCCCAATACAAATAAGCTAAAAAAAATGCCATTTGGTGTTCATTAGACATATGTACATCAAATTATCAGATATTTTATAGAGATTTTAGTAATGTGTACACATTTTGTGTAAATTTTTCTTGATTCCGTACCAAGATTTTTAATTACGATACAGTAAGTTCCAGCAGTTTGCCTTGAGGCACGATGCCATGCACCCCACTAGTTGACTTCCCGTAGTGTAATTAACTTCCCGTAGGGTAAGTTATAGTAATCGCAAAAAAATCGAAAATGAAAATTTTTATATATTTTTATGTTTTAGAGGTTTCTGAATATTTTGGCATACCTTAGAAAAAATGGATGTATGTGTGTGTGTGTGTATGTGTGTATGTGCGTGTGTGTATGTGTGTTCGGATATAAATTTTCGTCGACGATTTCGGGAACACGGATGAAGCGATTTGAATAACTAAAAAAACATTCGATTCGTATTGATAAGGAGACGTGCTGATTAGTTTTTGGCAAAGGCAGGTCTAGCCGTTCCGAAGATATGGGGCAAAAAGTGCCAAAAAACGATAACTCAGTTTTTAAGAGAACGGAGCGTCCGATTTGAATAATTCAAAAAACATTTTACTTGTATTAACAAGATGAAGAACTGATCAAATTTTCATGAAGGCAGGTTTAGCGGTTTCGGAGATCTAGTGAAAAAAGTAAATAAAAATGCCATCTGGCGGTCAAAAATGATCATTAGACATATGCACATCAAATTATTAGATATTTTATAGACATTTTAACAATAAGTATAAATTTTGTTTACATTCCTATGGCTTCCGTACCAATGCTTATCCGTTAGACGGCGGCGCGGCGCTTACGCGCTTCGATATTATATATTCAGAATTTCCAAAATATTTCAAAATACACTTTTCTTCAAAAAGTCTTTTTTCCAAAAAAAAGTAAATTTCTGTCACAAATTTATAGTTCCTCAAAAATCTAATTTTTCAGAGCAATTTTTTTTTTCAAAAATGTTTATATATAAAAAAAAAAATGGTACGGGAAGTTCTAGCAATTTGCCTTAAGGCACGATGCCATGCACTCCACTAGTTTTGTTTTATCTCACAATTGTTCTTCGGATTCAATTCCCGGTCGAGAACGTTCTGTCAAATTTTGGCCAACCCTGAACTTTCTTAAAGTACGCCATTCGCGTGCCAGTTGAAAGGAATCGTCAAATAAAAACAGAAAAATTGTATTTATTCACTTGGTTAAAGTGACTAAAGACACTTGTGAATATTATAAAATTTTCTTCGGAAGCGAATAATTCTAATAGAAGTTAAAGAAAAACAAAATGGTGAATTTTCTCAAAATTATTAAAAAATAAAACAAATAGGTTATGATTTTGTTCTGACTGCTTGTCTTTGTTTTAGTCTCATACGATATTATTGGTGCAACCTGGTCCAAATCCAGAAACCAGAACTTATTCCGATTACGAGACAGTTAATGAATGTATGGAAGGCGTTTGTAAAATTTACGAGGAGCATCTTAAAAGGAAAAATCCAAATACACCCACAATCACCTATGATATTAGTCAACTTTTTGATTTTGTGGATGGGGTAAGTTGTAATAGAATTATGAATCGACTGTGATATTTTTAATAATCTCAATTTATAAATACTCATTATGTTATCCCTTTAACTAACCAATAAGGCATTTTTTTATGAATGTTTCCTCGAATATCAAAATAATGCTGTTTTTATATTCAAATTTTCTGCACTCTTTGCACCATATCTCCGAAATGGCTTGACCTGCCTTTGCCAACAACTAATCAGCACATCTCCCTATCAATAGGAATCAATTGGTTTTTGAATTTTTCAAATAGGTTTATTCATGCGCGGTTAAAATTTCATTTTTCAGTTTCAAATCGGTTTATTCATTTTTCGTCGACGAAAAATTGTCTCCACACATCAATTTCTTTTGAGGCATGCCAAAATGTTCAGAAACCTTTAAAACGTAAAGATATATAAATATTTTTATTTTCATTTTTTTTTTTGCAATTACTTAACTTACTCTATGGGAAGTTAAAAAGAAATTGCACTTCCTTAATATTTTTTAACAATTTGATTTTATGAGGGTCCATGCATTATAAAAAATTAATGGACTGCAAATTAATATAAGCAATATAAAGGAAAAATTAGTAATTACTTATTTTTTTCATATCATTTCAAAATTTTTGAATAGTATTTTGGAAACATCTGTACCATGAAAACCATGAAAGCAATGCCTTATGTTCATCCTATGTAAAATTGGGATTCTTTATAAGGGATCGTTCAAGTATTACATAAGCAGATTTATTACAATTATTTACCCCCCCCCCCATCCCCCTTGTCAACAAAAGTAAGCAAAGCTTTTACCCTCTACCCCCATGCTTACATAAACATTTTGCAATTAATGTAAAAAAATAAAAATACTACCTATGACGCAATTGTCATCCAGACTCCCCTGCCCCCCATGTCAACCCAAAATAAGCAAATCAACAACCCCCCCGCCCCCCTATAGTGCTTATGTAATACTTGAAAAAATTGTTTACTTATGGATAAGACTAGGGTATGCAATTTAATTATAACATCTAATAATTAAAACAATGATGACTGTTTGAATTCCGTGAAAATTTTACTCTGCTTGAGTACGGTTACACACTGTTATTGGTGTTCTCTTTCATAAAATTAGAATTACAGTTTAACACTGTCTTGTATATTAATTTATTCTATAAATTTATGAATTAAAAAAAAAATTATAGTAAGTATATTACTACTTACAATCTTTTTGTCTTGAGCATGCAATGTAGATTTTCAAACACAAAAATTAAATTGGAATTATTTTTTAAAAACTGCATGCATATTAGTTAGGCAACTAAGTAAGTGTTGCCCTTATTCTTTCATGGTTTTATTGAATTTTTAGGTTTGCTGACATAGTCCAAATGTAAAATACCTTTTGTTAAAGGATAATAGGCAATTCAGCTGCAAGTAAAAAAGAGTTTTTCAATTGATTGTGTAATTTTCGTTTGGCATTTGTTGAAAGATGCTAAAATAAATCAAAATTTCATCATATTTTGCTTTTTTATTTCTGCAGAAGTAAAAAGGCATTTAAAGTTCACAAAACTTTGAGCTTTTTATGGTGACAGCCTTAAAAAAACGGCAGTGACAAAATTGGTTTGCCAAGTTTGGTTGTGGTGATTTCTCACTTAAAAATAAAAAAAACGTTCTAGTCATCCAATTAAAGTTAATTACAAAAGAATTGTCTACTTTTACTCTTACCACTTAGCCAAACAATCAATTCTGATGTCTTTATTGAACAACATGAGAAATCAAACAACGCAGTTAAAAAAAGCAGCCTGAATCGACCAATCTAAGCAGTTTTTGTATCCATTTTTAACATCACATACCTTTGGTCTCTCGGCAAGAATTATTGAAGCTTGGTTGGGTTGTTTTCCAAATCCACCATGCAGTCCTGACCTTGCACCTTCTGGTTACTTTCTGTTTCAATCCTTACAAAACTCCTTGACTTGAATGGTAAACAATTCAATGATTATGATGTCAAATTGTACCAGATTCAGTATTTTGTTAATAAAAATCAGAAATTTTATGAAAGTGGGATAATGATAGTGCTTGAAAGATCACAAAAAGTCATTGATCATAATGGACAAGGGATTATAGAATATAATTATTTAGTCTTTGATTTTATAACAAAAATCAGCACTTATTAATTTCCAACCTGATAAATGTATATACCATGAAAAACTTACTCAAGAATATCTTTTCTATTTCCATTTTTCTTTTCAGTTAACCGATCTCAGTTGCATGGTACATCAGAAAACATCTAATACCTATGCACCTTACAATAGAGAATGGATTAAGGAAAAAATCTATGTCCTTTTGCGTCGAGCAGCTGAACGTTCTGAACATTAACTATTTATATTTAAATTATAATAAAATTCGATAGAGATAATTTTTCTCCTGACTGTAAGAGATTATATATTTAAGAAATTTTTGTTTCTATTGATTCAATTATGTAACCATCAATTCTATTTTTTTTTTGATTGTATTGATTTTTTTCTAAACTTATGATGCAAAGATTTTTTTATACTAAAATTATGAATAAGTTTTATATAATATTTGTTACTTTAAAATAAAATTATTATGAAGATTTTTTTTTGACATACTTAATAAAAAGATAATTTAAAATTTATACTGGCTTATATTTACTACAGTATGAAAATCATCATATAACAAGTTTTTTTATATTGTTTAAGCAATAATATATTAATAATTTCAAGTACATTTAGTCATGTCAGATTAGTAAAAATATAAAAGCACTCTTTATTTAACCCTTACCACTCAGCACTGATTTAAAAACAATCTAATAGCAAACCGGTGCCGAATTCTGAGGAAAAAGTACCTGCAGTAAACTTGATATTATTGTATTTGTTATGTATGAAATTATGCACATTGAAAAATATACATTTACAATAATATCAAAATTTATTTTCTGCAGTATGTTGAATTTGAAACCAATTTTCAAATGGCGTAGTGGGAATCAATCCAGCATCATTATTATTAATTAGTGGCATTTTGTTATTATTTCCCTTTTTTTTTTTATATGTCTATCCTTTTTGATGAAAATTTTATTTTATGAATTGTTCAGTGGTTTTGCCGGATTTAAAAAAAAAGGATAAAAATACCAAAAGATAAATTTTGAAAAGTAAACACTGTTTTATCGTTCTATCACTGTATAGATTTATTCCAAGAATGAGCAACCTTTTCACCTCACGGGCCACATTTAATTTTTAGAATCTTAAGGGGGGAGCCTGCTTTTAGAGGCTTAAAAAAAAAACGTTTTTTTTTGCAAAAATGTCTTCCAAAACTAGCCAAGAATATATCCCTAAAATTTCAAAAACAAATTAAAATTATTTTCGAAATTGCAGAAGAAATAGTGAGCAAGCGTCAAGCATGTATACGAGCGGAACGAAAACTTCGAAGCGCGATTTCTCGGTTTTTAATTTTTTAAATTTTTCTTAATTGGCTGGAAAGATAGGGAAAAAACTAAACGTCCTATCAAATCGAGACAAAATTCATTGTAATCAGGATTAAATCCTTTTTAATTTTAATGAAAAAATTTGAGAAGAACGTTGAGATATATAACAATAAAACCTGAAAGATTCGTTTCAATTAAATATTTATTTCCTTCTCTAAAAATTTTCCAAAAAAGCGATTTTTTGAAGCATCTAAAAATAATTCACAAAGCTTGAAATATACTAATAAACATTATAATATAAAAATTTTAATTCAAAAAAAGTAAATATTTCATAAATTAATGCACCTAGAAAAAAATACTTTATAATTATAATTTATTAATGGTAAAAAGTTTATGAAATAAATAAAATTCTACTTTGGAAATGCATGGCGGTTGCAGAAAATATTTAAAGGGGGTTGCTCATCCTTGATCTATTCTATTTGACGCTTCAATGCGCACTGAGTCATTGTGTACACAAACTGCTGAGTGATAAGCTATACTTATGTTGTCCCCTCAGGGGAACAGCCGAGCGTAAAGGGTTAAATATTTGTGATTCAATGTAAAATATGTTTATATAAATGTATTTTACATTATATGTTTAGAGTGGAATGAATTGCAGCATTTGTTTGTGGTACGAATCATTTTTTTTTATATCACAAAGCTCCGAATCCTTGCTACTATTAAGTCCACTAAAATTAATGATGCAATTGATTATTGAGGTACTGCATTTAAGTATTTTACATGCATATGTAAGTATATAGAAATAAATTACTTTATTTTACAAATTTTGTTTTAATACTCATCATATCACCTAAATTTTCATAACAGTCTCAAATTTAATGGCAGGTTTTGTTTTTACTGTTAAGTTAAAGTACATTCATGTCACAACTATGATAATAATCCATCATATACTAAATTGATATAAATATAAAAATAAAATAATGAAATGTAACAACTAACTAAACTATAATTAGAGGGATGTTTATCAGTTACTTGATTTGATCAACATTGCTGGTTAAAAATTAATATATTGCTTAGATAATATTGATGGTCATATATAAAAAAATAATATTCTATATATTGATCATTTAATATAATTTCATACTGCTATATAAATGTATACATCATCTAACATTAAGATAAAAAACTGTTCTAATTCGCTTAATTTTCATATAAATTCTTTATTATAGTATAAGCACCGACTTTAGAGTATTTAACAAAAATACGTATCATGCTTTTAAAAAAATAATACTATCCCTTACTCAAATAAAATATAATGGTAACTTATCATAAAATAAAGAATATAGTTATTTGAGACATATATATATATATATATATATATATATATATATATATATATATATACATGTGTTAAATTCCTTTACTAACAGTCTTCTTGTCTTCTTCAATAAATTTATTTGTTTACATTTTTTCCAATTATTTATTAGGTGTCTAATAGATCTTTTATCATGTTCTCTTAAAACGTAGACATTTTAAAAATTTCTAAAATGTCTTTTAGATATAACTTAGCGAACAAATGAATAACTTTTATTCAAAATTTGACGCTCTACAAAACCAATTATAAAAAACCTGTTTTTCAGAGCCTCGAATTTTCAATAAAAGATGACACGAATTGCCACTTTTAATTCATTTGTCGCTAAGTTATACCTAAAAAACATTCTTGAAATTTCCGAAATTTTTTCCATGCTATTTCCTACAAAGCTTTGATTGAATTGCGCACTATCTGAAAGTTAATATTAAGAGCTAAAACTTCTAGAGATTTTTTTTTGTCAATTTAGAAGCATTTAAGCCTGGGAGCAAAGAAATTCGAAAATATATGTATATATATATATATTTTTTTTTCTTATCAATAGTTCTTGATAAAGGGTACATCCCATATCCTCAAACCATTGAATAAAATAATTGAATAGATTTTAAATAAATAAAAAAATTGAAGTAATAAAGGAGGCTGTTAGTTAGGCAGTTCAACAATCGTAATTACTAATAGCTATCCAAAAAATCAACAATATGTATATATACATATTTATGCATATATACATATAATAAAAGTACTTACATAAGGTCAATTCATATTACTTATGTGATACACCTTAATATCACATTAACTTCTGTGTGCAAAGTACACAGATGTTAATTTCGTATCAATAATTTTTTTTCCAACTTTAATTAGGAAATAGAGATTCATAGGACGGAGGAGGATCTTTATCAGGGTCAACATGTGATGGTACTTGCGGAGATGCATCTTCAGCCATTTCAAACACAGGTGGATGTACAATCTGTAAATTACAAATATTAGAAATTGCAATTTTTTGAACATCAAGAATATTATTTGATAATTACAACTTCAATTGTAGGTGCACTAGGTAGTACTGCAGTATTAACATCATTTATATCATCTGGGTCACTAGCTCTTTGCCTTGATGATGAAACATCTGGATGACAAAATGGTCCCCAACAACAGACGTGGTGCTTTCTACAAGCCCATAAACATGTTGTGAACAGAAGTAGAAGCAGAAGAATCGTGGTCACTGCTCCTAATGTTATAGGTGCTGGCTGGATGTAGTCAATGTCATCTCTGAAATAATCAGATTAATAAATGAGTGAATTAGAACTAATGAAATTAAAATACTTCAACAGTCACTGATACATTGGATATATGTTGTTCAACATTTATTCGTACTATAAAAAAGATTTCCAGAAAAAAAAAAACTAAAACAAAATACTAAGAAAGAAAACTTTGGTCTTCTCAAGATCTTGTTTACAACTGGTTTAAATTAATTTTACAATTTCAACCATGCAACAAACTATGTCAAACATAGAAAAATGCAAGTCGTAAAAAATTCAGAAGGAGCCAAAATACTAGTGTCCAAAATGCAATGTAAGGTTGTGTGTTGTATGTTGCAAAATATATCATACTAAAACTGCATATCAAGTAAGTTTATTGTAATTAGTACCAGGAATAAAAAATATAGTTGAATCAAATGAAAAAGTAACAATTTTTCTCAAGAATATCCAACCATTAACTAGTTAATGATTTTTTATAAGGTAGCTCTAAATTAAAGTTTTACATTAAGTAATAATTTGCTAACTAAGAACATCTTAAGAAATTTAGCTCACACAAGTTACTCAAATATTTAATAAAATTTATAGTTTTATGTCTATTGTTTTTTTTCATTCTTCTAATAATTACATTGCACACGAGTATTTAAAAGTGCACTAATTAATTTTCTATAAAGTGATAACAACAAAGGCTGCATTAAGGTGTATTCGAAGCCTTAACAATTCCTAAAATCATAATGAATTAATAAAAATTACTTGTGATTAATTTAAAGTACCTTAATTATTTATGGACTGATTTCAAATGTTGGACTTATGTATTGCAACTACATTAAGATTTGTAGAATAATAAATAAAATGATAGAGAAATTTCAGAAAGCTCAAAATAAAGACACCATATCAATTCTTATATCATCCTCATAATATCTTTAACTATTACTATCAAGATTTTCTTATTGCATTTGTATTTTGATTTTACTTTAGACTTAATGTCCAATAAATTGACTTTTTGTTGTAAAATTAAATATTTCAACAATTAGTTACAATAATTAACTAACTAATTTGTTACAACAATTAACAATCAAGCTAAGCTAATATAAAAAAACTTACAGTTCACTAAGATGCTCACAGCCATCTTCATCAAGGCAGTCTTGAGATGGACAATTTACAATGTTGTCCTCCCAAAATCTGCCATATATACAACCTTCATTTCTTTCAGGAATGCATGGTTTAGCATTCGCTCCTGCCTTACTACAATCTGTAAAGAAAAATGTTTAATTATAAATAAAGAAGATTATGAATTAGGGTTTATTGGTATTAAAACTGGTATAAAAATAAATAATAAGTAGTACTGCCTTAAGGCAGGTCTGTGAACTGAGCATTATATGGAATTAAGTAAGAATTTATTTTCCTGTATGTTTTCATGCTCATGTATGCATCAATAATTTACTTTATTACTTGATATCATATTTGTAGTCACTCAAGTAAATAATTTCAGCTTTCTCAATTGTAATTGTATATTACACTAAAATAATTTCTTTCCTCTCCACTTTCATATATTATATTTAAATCATTTTCTGCTAGGTAAAAACTGAAAAGTGGAATAAACATTTTCAACCAATGTCTGATATCTAAAAATAAAAAGTGATATTTTTTCTCACATTATTTTGAAGCCTCCACGCTATAAGTTCAGAAAAATCATACATTTATAGAAGACATACTTTCTTCAATAAATGTAACAAATTTTATTTCAGAAAATTATTGAGATAGATATCAAAAATAGAATCCAATCCTGAACCAGAAAAAAAATGTTACAAACAATTTAATAAATAAATAAATATTATAGAAGTTCAAATGAATCTAAGAGTATATTGTTTAAGATTCAATATACATTTTTTTATTGTTCTTGTCAAAACTATCAAATCTGGGACAACTAGGTGTAAGTGGCATTTTGTTTTAAGGTAAGTTGTATCAACTTTACAATATGTATAAACAAACGACTTCATAAGAACTGCGATTTAGCTAGTTAGATAAAATTTTCAGCTGTTTATTTCAAAAATAAAGTCAAATTAAGGATGTCTTTCAAACAAACTCATTATATATCTGTAATTGCATCAATAAAATTAATCACATACACAAATGTTCAATCCTTTTGCTACAAGTGTTCTTATAGATGACATACACAATGTGCCTCTGATTGTGAGTTAAATATTTGTGATTTCTAATTTTTGATTGTGGTTTTCAGTATTTTAGATGTCAATTTAAAATTGTAAATACATTTTTAACTATAATGATTAGAAAATTTGAAATTATTTTATATAGCAAATACTTTGACAGCTTGCTGGCTCATAGAGCAGTATCACTTCTATGCAAAACATTCTCGTAGCAAAAAGATAAAACATTAAATTCTAATTACAGGTTTTATAGAAATTAATTTGTCAGTCTCCATCAACTTCCAAAAAAACTAGTGGTGTATGGCATCGTGCTTTAAGGCAAATTGCTATAACTTTCCGTACCGTAATAAAATATTCGAGGAATATTAAATGTTTTCAAATAGATTATTATAAATACTGTAACATTGTCTAATATTTATAAGAAATATATAAACTGAATTGCAAAGTTAAAATTATTTATTTAAAATATATAAGTTTTAGAACATCAGTCAGAATTAAAATTAAAATCTGAATTATTTTCGATATATAAAAAAAAATGAAAAAAACATTTTTTTGAAAAAAAAATTGATTTTTTTTTCAAAAGCAATTATTTTGTTAAAACAAGGAGAAAGTTTTTTGAATCTTTCAAATCGGACGCTTAGTTCTCTCAAAAACTGCCATTTTTTGCACATTTAGCTCTGTATTTTCGGCAGGACCTGCCTTTGCACAAAAACTAATCAGCATATCTCCCTACCAATTGAATTAGAATGTTTTTTGAACCATTCAAATCGGTTGATCCGTGAGCCCGAAAACGTGAACGAAAAAATGAGAACACACACACGCACGCACATCCATTTTTTCTGAGTTATGCCAAAATGTTTAGAAACCTTTAAAACGTGAAGAAATGCAAAAATTTTCATTTTCGATTTTCGGCCCATTACTATTACTTACTCTACGGAAAGTTAAAAAACGCAAAACCAAACGACGCAAATCGAAGTACAAATGTAGTAAAACATTGAATTGAATGGGTAATTCATTACGTCAATTTTGCAATCACCGGCGATTTGTTTGGAAAATGTTATCTGTAAAATCTACAAGATTTAAGCAATTAGTACACATGTGTGATAAGTTATCTATTTATAAACTACCATGCAATACCGATTTGATTTGATAATAGCAAAGTACATATAACTGAGATTGAACGATAACGCCAATTAAATAATTCGGTCGAAATACATTTTTATATTTGGATATACAAATATGTATTTTTAGATAAGTTATTGATCAGTGTGTGTTGAATTGACGCAAACGAATTTCGAAAATGCACTTTTATCTTATTTTATTGATTAATCTTTGTGTGAATAATGTAGATCATTGCACCTGATCATTATAAACTTCCCAAAGGAGCAAGAAGATCCGAATTGCTAGGTTATGCAAAGATTCGTCAAAATCATTTCAACATTACGAAGAAACGTTCTGGCTGATCTTTACCAAAAAGTAACTAGCATGATTCCCAACGAGCCGATAAAATGTGTAACTTAAATTTAAAGTTTATCCCTTTCGCTACGAAAAAGTTTTCCGCGGGACTGACACTGCTGTACGAGCCCGCAAGACGCCCAACAAAATATTTTAAGATTTTCCAATAATTGTATTTATAATTATAAATTTACATTTCTAAAAAACTAAAAAATACAATACCAAATTAAAAATTACAATAATTTAACTCGTGATATAACTTGAAGCAAAAGTCGACACATTGTACGTCGTCTATAGACGACACTCGCAGTGAAAGGGTTAAATATTTGTGTTAGTGATTAATTTCATTAAATTAATAACATGTGTTTTGTCGACGTTTCAAGCAATTCTGAATCGCTCAAGACCAAAACTGAAAAAAGTGTGTGTGTATTAACCGATTTTTGACCTTTCGCCAACTCTTTCTCGAGAACAACTGAACCGATTTCAAAAATTTAAAAGCCATTTGATGAAGACTCGCACTTATTAGTTTATAGACGACAGGCTGAGCGGTTTATTTATAATTAACAAATAAGTGTTGAATTTTTCGCTCAAATTTTCGCCAAAAATCCTAAACCGAATTTGAAAATACAAAATCATAAGATATCAGTTGGGAATCATGCTGATTAGTGTTTGGTAAAGATCAGCCAGGACATTTCGTCGTAATTAAATGTTGAAATGATTTTGATGAAACTTTGCATAACAATAGAGATAAAGGTCTTTACACACATCCTAAAATATTCCTTAAATTTTGGTATAATGAGCCTTGCCCTTAGATCATATACAGTGTATATAAAAAAAAAAGTAATCACAGATATTATAAGTTTATTTGACAGATATTGATTAAAATCGCACAGACCCGTAATTAGTGAAAGCAACAACTTTAATTTTGAAATAAATAGTTGAAAATTTTATGCAAATAGCTGAATCTCAATTATTATGGATTAAGTTGATTATTTACACATATAAAGAAGTACAAGCAATTCTTCTGAAAGCAAAATACCAACCTTACACATATTTTTTTTTAGATATAATAGTTTGAAAAAAAAAAGTATAGAAAAATCCTATTTTCTATAGTTTCCATATATTATTAACTTGTCGGGAAACAACATTTTACGAATTTCGATTTGCAATTTGAAATTAGATTTGCAATTTATTTAAGAAAGTGTTGTTGCTATAAATGTATAATCAAATACCTAATTTCATGAACTGTTTTTTTTAAAACAAGAAAGCATCAAAATATTGCAAAAATGGATACCAGTGCTTTGGACTTATTTTCATATTTGTGTGAAAATAATTTAAAAGTTTTTCTTGGGCACAGCGACTGAAATATTTAACATTTGCATTATTATGGTAATAAGATATGTAAGATGCTACATATATTGCTTGACCATTTCAATAAGAATTACTCAATTAATTTATACTACTTAACCCACATTTCACAAGTAGCTTAATCTAGTGTGATCTCAACTTGTAAATTATTAATACATAAACTTTATATAATAAGTTTATATTTAGCACTTTTATTGAAATATATTTTTATTGAGTCATTGTTACATAAAACAGATGCATAAAAATGGTAAAAATAATTTTTTTTGGGCAATAGAAATAGTTATTTACAACAGTTTTCAATTCGATAAAAATATTGTCATAGAAAAGTAATGTTTTAATATGCAACTTCAATAAAGTAGTCAAATATAATTATCCAAAATCAAAAGCAGTGAAAATTTAGTTATTAAGTAACTCACCATTAAAATAAGAAGTAAACACCAGCGATACTTCTATAGATTCACCAGGTGCTAGAGGCTTCTCTGCATAATATTCAATCTGTACAAATAAAGTATTTTCTGGAATAACAAAACTCTCAAGAGGAGTCTTTCCTACTTGGTACTCTCCACACGTTCTACGAACAACACCTTTTGGAGTGCGAATCTGAATAAAAAATAATTATGATGAATTAAGATCTGATTTAAATCTGAAATTGAATTTATTTTCAAAAAACTATTATTTTGCTTCTCTTATAACAAATATATTTTGTGTTCAATATCTTGCTTATAGATATGTCTATAAGCAATTATATTATAGATATGTCTATTAAAGCACCTTCAAAAATTAATTCATTTAATTTCATACACTTAAAATAAAAAAATTCCAAATTAACTACTCCACTAGGAAATAGTGCTGATTACTTTTTGAATGCATTATTTGTTTAGCAGTCTTATAATATTAAAATTCAATTACCAGTAAATAGTCTAAACATATTCCAGTCGCTTCTGATCTTCTTAAAGATAATTTCTGTATTACAACATAAATGCCATTACTATGTTTTGAAGCTTCGATAGTAAAATTGCAATGTCTGTTATTTTCATTTAGATCTGTAACACTGACGATGGCAGATGATTCATGCCGCTTGCCCAGAAATATTCTGTGCCTTTGTGCAGAGCACACATCAGTTTCCTTAACTGAAAATGAAAGAGATATTAATTTATATAATATTGAATAAAATTGTAGTATATATATATATATATATATATATATATATTATATATATATATATATATATATATATATATATATATATATATATATATATATATATAATATATAGGTTTTTTCAGATGGTGCAAACCTTACGATAAAAGGTTTTTGACCATCTATTCAATAATAAAATTTTAAGACAAAGAATCGAATGCATTTATAAATTCATTTTACAAGATTATTTTTTTCATAATAAATTCAAAATTAATTAGTCAAAAGTAATTAGCAGAATTAATTTAGAATTTTTACTCGTTCAGTATACACACAACCATACATACCTATCTCTCAAAATAAATGATTAATTATAACTTTTATAAAATATATTTTATTTATTTTTTTATTTAAATTTTGTTAGTTATTTTAATTTTTATTTTAATATTTATCTTCCAAAAGTAAAAAAGTGTATTTTTTTAATTTTAAAATTATTAAATGTATTAATGCATAATTTCCTTTTATTTTAAATAAAATTTAATAGAAAGCGGCATCTCATAGTAAAAATAATTAGAACGTAAAAATAATTAAAAATGAAGTGATAAACCAGATATTCAAAAAAGAAAACTTAATTCGAAATAATAAAATCATATACGTTAGAACCCCGTTAAGACGATCATACTTGATACAATTTCCCGCATAATACGCCACTTATACGCTGCACAAATTTGAATCGATTGTAAAAAAATCAAAAATTGTTCGAAAGATATTGTTTGGATATAGTGTTGATTAGTTTTCGGTAAAGATCGGCCGTGCCGTTTCTTCGTAATTAAATGTTGAAAATTTTTTTGGATGAAACTTTGACAATTATATCTTAGTCTGAAATAACATCTAAAAATATTATAGGGTTACGATAAGCTGTTGAATTATAAAAAATCATTAAAGTTTGGAATTGCACCCCGCGCTTAATCAGAATCTATATGTAAGTTCCATGTTTCGTTGATAGCTACTGATTGCAGTTGAGGGCCATACTTAAATGTTAAATAGTAATTAGAATCCGTTGAATAATATTCAGAATTAAATGTTAAAAGTATTTAGAATCCGAAATGGATGAAATGGAATGTGTTAAACAAATTAATTTAAATTATGCATTTATAAATATTATAAGTTTGAAAAACATCAATTAAGAATCGCATCGATTATTTTTTAAATCTTTACTTTCAAAATAAAAATTTGAACATTTTATTTAAATCTCAGTTTCTATTGATTAAGTTGGTTATGTATACGTATCGGGAAGTTCATGCAACTTGCCTTAAGGCAAAATCGTACTTACAACTAGTTGAAACATTTTTTTTATCCCGCATAATACGCATTTCCTATGAAGTCGTCTTAACGGGGTTTTATTGTATATATTTAGAGAAAGATAAAAATGTACACATCACTTTTGAATCGATGAGTACTTATTTTCAAGGTGAGTGTCAATGCATGACTGATCAATGTAATGATTAGAATAAACTACTTTATCATTAACAAGGTCCAAATTAATAATTAGTCAAAATAAGTTGGCTTGTCTATTTATGATAAGATTATTGAAGAAAATTATATTGCGACCTAATCAAATTTTTCAGATAATTTCTGGCAATTTATTGTAATCAGAAACTATCACAGACTGATAAATTTTGTGAAAATTTAATTATGTTAATGTTAAATATTTGAATAATTATATACTAAGCAATTTTCATAAAAAATCAATCACAAATTCTTCATAAATCTATGTCATTTGATTATCATCTCATCCACATTATCATTTCTAATCAAAAAATATATGATTCATAAGAATTTTTGTAATTGAGATTTTATATCAATATTTTCAAGTACCGCGAAGAATAAAATTTACATTTTGTAAAATTCGTAAATTATACAATTGACATAAATAATATTTCTTGCAATAAGAGTGTTAATTTATTATTAGTACTATTGCAGCCATAAATAAAAATGTTTTCGCATTCATGAAGAATTATTTCATTGCAAAAGTTGACACAAACTTGTTTAATCAACATTTGCCAGTTGATATAATTCAGTATATATATATATATATATATATATATATATATATATATATATGTATATATATAACTATATTACTTATAGTTATTTACATAAACGCCAATCGGTTATGCACCGTGAATTTGTAATAACATTGATTTATATGCATATATACATATATACATACATGCATATATATATATATATATATATATATATATATATAAATTATTTCTATATTACTAATTTCTATTTTACTAACTGCAGGTAGGGTGAAAAACAATTTAATTATTAAAATGATTTCAAAATAAGGATTTGTGGTGAAAATTTAGGGCAGTATATATTTTTTGAATACTAATGCAAAAAATAGAATAAAAGAAATTAGTCCAAGAACTTAAAAAAAGTGCAGGACCGAAAAAATAAATTGTTTTTCGAAAAAAGATCTAAGTTTTTTTTAAAAATCTCATGAAATACTTAACCAAAATTCAGTGAAATTTGTGGTGAAAAACATTCACTGACTGAAAGCAGGATAAAAATTGTTTCGATTACTAAAATTACGAAATTCTAGTTCACTAAATAGGGGTTTGTGGTAGGAGGATGAAATTTTAGTTTTTTAACTTCCCGTAGGGTAAGTTATTGTAATGGGCCGAAAATCGGAATTGAAAATTTTTACATTTCTCGACGTTTTGAAGGTTTCTGAACAATTTGGCATACCCCAGAAAAAATGGATGTGTGTGTGTGTGTGCATGTATGTATGGATACAATTTTTCGCCCACGTTTTCGGGCGTACGGATCAACCGATTTGAATGGTTCAAAAAACATTCGATTCCTATTGATAAGGAGATGTGCTGATTAGTTTTTGGCAAAGGCAGGTCCAGTAGTTACGGAGATAAGGAGCAAAGAGTGCAGAAAATAGAAATCGAGTTTTTGAGAGAACGGAGCATCCGATTTGAATGATCTAAAAAACATTCAATTAGTAATGATTGGGAGAAGGGGTTATGAGTTTTTCGCAAAGGCAAGCCCAGCCATTTCGGAAATACAGAGCTAAATACAGAACTAAGCGTCCGATTCAATTGATTCAACGAACTTTCTGCTTGCCTTAACAAAATAATTGATTTAGAAAAAAAAATTTTGTTTCATTTTTTTTTTTTTTTTTTTAATTTTTGGTATATCGAAAATAATTCAAATTTTATTTTTAATTCTGACTATAGTTCTAATATACTTTAAACAAATAATTTCAACTCTGCAATTCAGTTTATATAATTCTTATAAATATTAGACAATGTTACAATATTTATAATAATCTATTTGAAAACATTCAATATTTCTCGAACATTTCGTTACGGTACGGGAAGTTTCAGCAATTTGCCTTAAGGCACGATGCCACCCACCCCACTAGTTTTAATTTAAATAGGCACTTCAACTAGCACTATAATAAAATAAGTGAAAAAGATAAAAAAAAATTATAACAAATCTTTGAGGTAAGAAAGTATGAATAGATGTTAGCCAATTCTCCAAATAAAAACATAATTTCATAAAAACCAGTCAAGCAGTTTTAGAGCAGTATGATCACAACTACGACAAAAGAAATATATGTATATATATATATATATATATATATATGTGATAAAATTGTTCTTGGACATTCATCCAATAATTAAACAATTTTAGGAAGAAAAATGTCTATTGTAGTATCAAACGTTTCGGGTCCTGATTTGACCCGAATGTATACACTGAATAATGGGTCCAATCAGGACCCGAAACGTTTGATACTACAATAAAGACATTTTTCTTCAATGAAATTGTTTAATTATTGAATGAATGTCCAGGAACAACTTTATCATATATATTTCACCACCTGATAAAAACCTATTGCATTATATATATATATATATATATATATATATGTATATATATATGTATATATATGTATGTGTGTATGTATGTATGTATATGTTCTTTGTACACACAACCATCCATCGAGGAATACTAAATTACTTTAAAAAGGTTCTGTGGTTGGAAGGTAAAAAATTAGGGCTGTATGCTTGTTGTATCCCCTAAACAAAAGTCTAATTAAAACATATAAAAGACTTATTAAAATCAAACCATATACAAGATTTATTAAAACATAACTTTCTATAATAGTTTTTCATTTTCATAACGGGGTGGATGCTTGTATGAAAAACTTCATTATAATTATATACCTTATATATATATATATACTTTTTAATTAAAATTCAAGTATTTGTCAACAAATCATTGATATATAATTGAAAAGTTTCACCAAGTCTTGATAAATTTACAATGATTTGGAGATTAATATTATATAAATATAAAAGAGTATTTGGGAATTCTCAAGTACCATCAAGAATAAGACTTCCAATTTGTAAACCTCTTAAGTAAAAATAAATATTAGTAATTAATTATCAGGACATAATTAATATATATATATATATATATATATATATATATATACATATATCATCTTATATATTATATATAGTGTTAGTTTACAAAATGTTTGATCGAAAGAGTCTGGTTTCCAAAAAAATAAATTTATAATTACATCATTATTTGATTTTGAGATGTGAATATTGTGTCTACAAAACACTTTGCTTATAACAATTTTGTTTAGAACAAATAAATGTAAAATGACATCATAATATAGTATTAAGAAGCATGGACTGTGTTTACAAAACAGTTGTTCGGAACAATATTGTTTAGAAAGAATAAATGTAGAATGACATCATACTTCAGCTTTGAGAAGTAAGAACTGTGTTTGCAAAACCCAGGTGTGACTGTGTTTATAAACACTTGTGCTCAGAGGAATTTTGTTTAGAAAGAATAGATGTAGAATTAGAAATATACATTTGACAACAGTGCCTAATTAAAATATATACAAGATGTATATTGAAATTTATAGTTTATTAGATATGTTTATATATGTACACATAGAGCAAGTGCTATTATTGTTATCAAAACAGTTTCAACAAATGTTTTCAGGTAAATTCCAGGCCAAAGCCGGCAGGCAGATAAACAATAGTTGCTCAAAAAAATTTGTTTTAGAAGAAATTAATTTACAATTGTGTACATCATAACTTAGTTTCGAGAAGTAGAGTCTAGGTTTACAAAACAGTTGCTCGAAAGAATAGATGTAGAATTACAAATATACATTTGAAAACATTGCACAAGATGAATATTGCAATTTAAAGCTTATAATATATGTTAGTATATGTACACATAAGACAAATGCAACTATTGTTATAAAAACAATCTTAATAAATGTCTTCAGGTAAATTTTTAAGTCAGCAGTCAGATAAATAATAGTTGCTCGAAAGAATTTGGTTTAGAAGGAATAAATTATAAAATTTGAGAAGTAGGGACTAGATTTGCAAAATAGTTTCTCGAAAGAATAGATGTTGAATTAGAAAGGTACATTTGAAAACAGTGCACAAGATGTATATTGAAATTTACGGTTTGTAACGTATTGAACATACATGTACACATAGAATAAGTGTTATTATTGTTAAAACAGTCTCAATAAATGTTTTCAGGTAAATTTATATGTCAGCGGGCAGATAAATAATGTTTGCTCAAAAGACTAAATTTAGAACATTATAAAATGGTTTTGGTAAGTAAGGACTGGTTTACAAAATAGTTGCTCAAAAGAATAGATGTAGAATTAGAAATTAAGATTTGACAACATTGCACAAGATGAATATTAAAATCTACGGGTTATAATATGCATTTATATATGTACACACAAAGTAAGCATTATAATTGTTATCGAAACAGTCTTAATAAACATTTTCAGGTAAATTTATAAGCCAGCTGTCTGAAAAATAATAGTTGCTCGAAAGACTAAATTTATATTGACATCATAAAATGGTTTTGGTAAGTAAATGCTAAGTTTACAAAAAAATTGTTCGAAAGAACTTTGTATGAAAAAATAAATATAAAATTAAGAATATATGTTTGACAACATTGCACAAGATGTATATTGAAATTTAGAGCTTATTAGATATGTCTATATATGTACACATAGAACAAAAGCTATTATTGTTATCGAAACAGTCCCAATGAATGTTTTCAAGTAAATTTATGAGCTGACAGTCAAATAAATATTAGTTGTTCGAAAGAATTTGGTTTTAAAAAGAACAACCTTAGAATTACATGGTTTTGACATGTGAGAACTGTCTTCACAAAACAATTGCTCGAAGGAACTTTGTATGCAAAGAATAAATGTAAAATTAAGAGTATACATTTGACAACAGTGCACAAGATGAATATTAAAGTTTGCAGCTTATTATGTATCTTCATATATGTACCAATAAGATAAATACTATTATTTTTATGAAAACAGTCCTCAAAAGATGTTGAGGTAAATTTATAAGACTGCTGGATTTAGATAAATAATATTTATATAAAATCCACTCAGTAATTCTTGAACAGATAGTTACAAGTAACTAGTTATACATGACAGCACAAAAACCAACAATAAATTATCCACTAGAAATTTCCACAATCCAACCTCTATTGACACATTTTACTCAAATTTTTTAACTCACATGTTTTGTAACCCGTCGAAAGTGTTGTCACAAACATCATCGTATAAAATAACAAAAAATAATGAACGTGCAACAGTTCCATTTTGTTAATTTAAAATCGAACATTATTGACTTGTCATGACATTATTGTTGCTTCGAATGTTGTAAATAACAAATAACGATAGCACGATGACGGCGAAACAGAATTCCACTGACTCGTTCGTGCGTTTTCGTGACAGGTCTCGGAAAGTTTACGAAGAACCTGTTGATTGAGAACAAAGATGGCGGGTAGATGGCGGCACTTGAAAAGCGGTAAAATTTAAAATTTAAAATTTTAAATTTAAACAGTATGAAGAACGTTTTTTTAAAACCATTTTTGTTAAAAGAAAGTACGATTATTATTAATTATATATCTTTTTTGTAACAGAAAAATGAGTTTAGATAAAAATAAAGATATAATAAAAAATATATATTACCTTTTATTGACTTGAAGAGTTTATTTATAAGACTTCATAATATGTATAATATAACTATGTAATATGACTATATAATATGATATATTATATAACGTGATAAATATTTGAAACTAGTTGTAAGTAGCATTTTGCCTTAAGGCAAAAGGAGTAAATAAGGGGTAGATAGCGACACTTGAAAAGCGGTAAAACTTAAAATTTTAACAGTATGCAGAACGTTTTTTTAAAACTATTTTTTTTTTTTTTTTTTTTTTTTAAGAAAGCACGATTATTATTAATTGTAAACCTTTTTTGTAACAGTGAGTTTAGATATAAATAAAGGTATAATAAAAAATATATATTACCTTTTATTGACTTGAAGAGTTTATTTATAAGACTTCATATATAACATGATAAATATTTGAAACTAGTTGTAAGTAGCATTTTGCCTTAAGGCAAAAGGGGTAAATAAGGGGTAGGTAGCGACACTTGAAAAGCGGTAAAATTTAAAATTTAAACAGTATGCAGAACGTTTTTTAAAACTAATTTTTTTTTAAAGAAAGCACGAATATTATTAATTGTAAACCTTTTTTGTAACAGTGAGTTTAGATATAAATAAAGATATAATAAAATATATATATTACCTTTTATTGACTTGAAGATTTTATTTATAAGACTTCATATATAACATGATAAATATATGAAACTAGTTGTAAGTAGCATTTTGCCTTAAGGCAAAAGGGGTAAATAAGGGGTAGATAGCGACACTTGAAAAGCGGTAAAATTTAAAATTTAAACAGTATGCAGAACGTTTCTTAAAACTATTTTTTTTTAAAGAAAGCACGATTATTATTAATTGTAAACCATTTTTGTAACAGTGAGTTTAGATATAAATAAAGATATAATAAAAAATATATATTACCTTTTATTGACTTGAAGAGTTTATTTATAAGATTTTATATGATGAAAAAATTAAACTAGTGGGGTGGGTGGCATCGTGCCTTAAGGCAAATTGCTGGAACTTCCCGTACCATAACGAAATGTTCGAGGAATATTGAATGTTTTCAAATAGATTATTATAAATATTGTAACATTGTCTAATATTTATAAGAATTATATAAACTGAATTGCAGAGTTGGAATTATTTGTTTAAAGTATATTAGAACTATAGTCAAAATTAAAAATAAAATCTGAATTATTTTCGATATACAAAAAATTAAAAAAAAAAAAAAATAAAAATAAAACAAATTTTTTTCTTCCAAAATCAATTATTTTGTTAAGACAAGCAGTAAGTTCTTTGAGTCAATTAAATCGGACGCTTAGTTCTCTCAAAAACTGCCATTTATTGTACATTTAGCTCTGTATCTCCAAAATGGCTGAGCCTGCCTTTGCGATACTCCGTGCTCTCAAAAACTCGATTTCTATTTTCTGCACTCTTTGCTCCTTATCTCCGTAACTGCTGGACCTGCCTTTGCCAAAAACTAATCAGCACATCTCCTTATCAATAGGAATCGAATGTTTTTTAAACCATTCAAATCGCTTGATCCGTACGCCCAAAAACGTGGGCGAAAATTTGTATCCATACATACATACACACACACACACGCATACATCCATTTTTTCTGAAGTATGCCAAAATGTTCAGAAACCTTCAAAACGTCGAGAAATGTAAAAATTTTCAATTCCGATTTTCGGCCCATTACAATAACTTACCCTACGGGAAGTTAACTAGTTGTAAGTATCATTTTGCCTTAAGACAAGTTGCATGAATTTTCAGATACGTATATATAATCAAATTAATTATTTAAAAACTGAGATTCAGCTATTTAGCTAATTTCTTCAATTGCTTATTTTAAAAATAAATATTTTGCTTTCATTGAAAAGATTTTCAATTGATATTTTTTAAACATACTTATAATATATGTAATTGTATAAATTGAATAAATTTTGAATACATTTTATTTAATATATAACTTGCCCTACGGGAAGTTAAAAAATAGTTACCTAATTTACACAAAATTGAAAAAGTGCTCCCGCATAGTCACAGTCTAAACGCATTTGCAAACAATTCTGTGCGACATTTTCATTTATACTGTGCTTAGCTTGGCGGCATTTTCACATTTTTCAATAGTTTTCACAAAATTGGAAAATCGCTCCAGTCTAAACGGTCTAAACGCACTTGGGTAAACATTTGTACCAGAGTGGATTTTAATCAAAAATTACAAAAATATTTTTTGAAAAAAAAAAATTAGAAACAAATTTTTTTCCAAAAGCAATTATTTTGTTGAAACAAGCAGAAAGTTCTTTGAATCATTTAAATCGAACGCCTAGTTGTCTCAAAAATTGCCATTTTTTTAACATTTAGCTCTGTATTTCCGAAACCGCTCGGCCTACCTTTGCCAAAAACTAACAATCACTTTTCCCCGTCATTACGAACTGAATGTTTTTTGGATCATACAAATCGGATGATCCGTTCTCTCAAAAACTCGATTTCTATTTTCTGCACTCTTTGCTCCATATCTCCGTAACGGCTAGACCTGCCTTTGCCAAAAACTAATCAGCACATCTTCCTAATAATAGGAATCGAATGTTTTTTAAACCATTCGAATCGGTTGATCCGTGCGCCCGAAAACGTGGATGAAAAAATGCGGACATACAAAACACACCCACGCACACACACACACACATCCATTTTTTCTGAGGTATGCCAAAATGTTCAGAAACCTTCAAAACGTCGAGAAATGCAAAAATTTTTATTTTCGATTTTTGGCCCATTACTATAACTACCCTACGGGAAGTTGAAAAGTCTTTTCTAACAAAAATATATATAATAGAGACTATAACAGACTATAATATTTTTTTTGACAATTGCAACAATTTTAAATGTTCTGAAAAGTTTATCAAATACAATTTTATGTTTAAAAATACACAAAATTTAAAAAAATCAAATGAAGATATTTATTTATTTATTTAGATGCAAAAATTATTTTTTGTAATTTTTATATTTTTTTCTAAGTTTATATAATATATATATATATATATATATATATATATATATAAAAATAATATTTTATCAAATAAACTAAGAAAAACCATACATCTTGCATTATTATGGAGTATACTTCGGTATGGTGAGAATCTGTGTTTGCTAACTCGCGCTTTGAAGTATTGCTCGATAGTTCATATATTTGATTCAAATTCTTCGCTTATTAATATATTATATTATAGCTACGCAATTTTTGGATGGCCTCTCGAAAGGGAGGCTTCATAAAACTCATATGTGTTAAATTATATATACAGAGCCGGTCCTCAGCGTCCGCATGTTATTTTTTTTAGCGTTTTTGAGCAAATCGTAGAGAGCAAAAAAAAAAGCTCTTATTATTAAACATAACACTGATCATGTTGGATTTTTTAATGTGAATTTGCATTATTTATAATATCCAAAATTGCATCGTAAACTCCTCACATACACATTTTTCAAGTTTGGTCTCATTCGATTCAGAATGACTTGAAACGTCGATAAAATATAAAATTTGCGAATCGGATTTTTATCGCAAAAACAAAGTTCTTCTTTGGGAAGTTGATAAAATCTAAACTAAACTAGTGGTGTATGGCATTGTGCCTCAAGGCAAATTGCTGGAACTTCCCGTACCAAAAATTATTATTTTTTTTGAAAAAATTTTACTTAAAAAAAATTTGATTTTTGAGAAACTATAAATTTGACAAAAAATTACTTTCTTTTGAAAAAAAAATTTTTTTTTGAAAAGAAAAATGTTTCTTTCATTTTGACATATTTTGGAAATTCTGAACTTTTTTTCAAAGCAATCGTACTGCTTTATCTGCATAGAGACAAAATGTCAAAGCGCGCAAGTGCCGCGCTGCCGTCTAACGGATAAGCATTGGTACGGAACCCATAGAAATGTAAAAAAAAATTAAACTTATTGTTAAAATCTTTATAAAATATCTGATAATTTGATGTGCATATGTCTAATGATCATTTTTGACCACCAAATGGCATTTTTTTACTTTTTTATTAGATCTCCGAAACCGCTAGACCTGCCTTCATGAAAATTTGATCAATTCTTCATCTTGTCAATGCAAGTAAAATGTTTTTTGTATTATTAAAATCGGACGCTCCGTTCTCTTAAAAACTGAGTTACCATTATGGCACTTTTTGCGGAATCCGTATCTTCGGAACGGCTAGACCTGCCTTCGCCAAAAACTAATCAGCACGTCTCCTTATCAATAGGAATCGAATTATTCAAATTGGTTGATCGGTGTTTCTTTTTGCTGTCGAATGGTGTAATTATTTTTCGGAAAACATTTATCAATTATAGATTTCTACGCATCTAAAAATTACTAAATTTGCAAATTTTAATAAAATTGTTAATTTTGAAAATGTTCAATTATTGATCGCTTACTTGAATATATAACAAAATAAAATTTCTCAAAAACTCGTTTATTTCAACCTTTACCCTTAGAGAGGTTACTCTAAATATCTTTACAAATTTTTAAAGTTTTGTTAGAATATGTGAAATGAGATATTAATAATTATCGAATGAGATAAACCTGCACGTCTTCAAAATTATTCAATCCAAAAAATAATTATTTTATTATAAAAAAACTGTTAGTTTGATGTATATCTTCCAAAAGGCTGGACCTGCCAAAAGCTAATCAGCACGTCTCTCCGTTACTACGATTTTACAATGTTTTTTGAATCAATCAAAGCGGTTGATCCTGATACGTGCTCTCAAAATCGTCGACAAAAACTTGTATTTGCGCATACAATCACACAACATACATCCAACTTATTTATATCTAAATTATCCGAAGGTCTTAAAACGTAAAGACATATAAAAATAAAGGATCGATTCTGCCGCATAACAAAAAAATGTTATGGCAAGGCCATGTTACGCTCCGACTTCCATACATTATGCTACTAAATCATACTGAATATTGTCAAAATGTAATGTATTTGCTTTGTATTCAGGCGTTTTACACATAAACTGCAACGTCACTCGTATGTTTTGGAGCTGAGTCAGAAAGACCCTGTTATTTAAGATCTTTTTTTTGACATTTTTGCTGAGTAGGTTTTCTATATGACAACATGAGAAATACGCCTGACTGCACACCCACCGCATGGCTTTTGCCAATATTACTATGGAAAGTTCTTCATAACATGGCCTTGCCATAACATTTTTTTGTTATGTGGCAGAATCGGTCCCGTTTTTTGCGATTACTATAATTTACTCTACCAGGAAGTTAATTAATGAAAGCTTGAAATTAATAAAAGTAAAGAAAATACTCTAAGAAGTTACAACAAAAGTACAAAAGAAGAAAACTATAAATAAACTCGATCTATTTTTACAAACATTATCTCATTGTCTAGATGTAATTTTAAGGGCAGCAGTTGATTCTGCAGAGTGCAGGCAGACGGATCGTAAGCGTAGGTAGTTTCGCCAACTACAATACTTATATGTGCACTTCGCTCATTTGCACCGGAATTCAACGGAATTGAAACATTAGGAGGAAACTTTAGGATTATGTCTAGCAATTTGGTAGGAAACTCCTAAATGAAACATACCATCTAACATCCTATATAACGAATGCAGAATGCGGTACTTTGATCAATACTAAACCAAGTTTCGCTAGCTGGCGAATCACAATCATTGTTTGATGCGTCGTTAACACAAAGTAATGATTTAGATTATTTGCAAATGATATTATGTGGGATTCATAAACACAATCATCATTATTACCTTCACTTAGAATCATATACTGAAATCAAGGGAATGAATGAATATGGTTTTACGTTTTAAGCTGGAGCGGAAAAAGTCTTAAAAACGTCTACTTTATCCAAACAGTTGCAAAATATCGCAAAAATTTTTTACTTTTTGTAGGGTAAGTTATAGTAATGGGCCAAAAATCGATAATGATTTTCGCATATCTTTACGTTTCAGAGGTGTCTGAACATTTTGGCATACCTAAAAAAAAAATGGATGTGTGTGTATGTGTGGAGACAATATTTTGTCGACGATTTCGGATGTACAGATTAACCGATTTCAATGGTTCAAAAACCATTCGATTCCTATTGATGAGGAAATGTGCTGATTAGTTTTTGATAAAGGCAGGTCCAGCGGCTTCAGAAGTATGGAGCAAAAAGTGCCAAAAATGGCAGTTTTTAAGAGAATGGTCTAACCGATTTGAATGATCTAAAAAACATTCGATTTGTAATGATGAGGAGAAGTGGTGATTAGATTTTGGAAAAGGCGGGTCCAGCGGTTTCGGATACATAAAGCTAAATGTGAAAAAAATGGCAGTTTTTTAGAGAAGTAAACACCAGATTTGAATGATGAAAACTTTCTGCTTGTATTGACGGAACGATTGCTTTTGGGAAAAGATTTTTTTTTATTTAAATTTTTTGTTCAATTTATTTTTGTATGGGTCAATAAGAACCTATAAGAATCTTATGATGATACAATTGTAATCTAACAAGAAATAATGAATTAAAGTATATGAAAAATTATGAAAAACAACAAAAGTTTGTTAAATTTTACTTAGTTTTTTATCGTACTTTTTCCTGTAAAATGACCACACTCTCGAACAAGTAACAATCTATATATTTAACCACAATTAATTTACCTCCATTAATTTATTTTAATTAATTTAATTTGCAACAATTAATTTAACAAGCAACAATTAATTTAATTAGACACATTCTCTCAAACAAGCAACAATCAATCAGTTTGGCATGGTATGTTTATTACACCAAACATTTTCTGGTATGTTAAACATACAATCCAAACTATATCATAAACACCTGATTGGACTAAATTAATCAAAAACAATTAAAATAAGAATTTGGATATTTTGCTTAAGTTTTGGAAGTTTGTTTGATACGACGACTTCGAAAATTTACATATTCATATTTATATACGAGTACATACAAATTCATATATACATATACAAATTAACAATTATACACGAAACAATTGAAATAATTTACTTTAGTACAATATATGATTATCTTTCAGAAAACAACAGTCAGTTTCAGAGTCAACTAAAGTGCCAAACATAAGAATCTTTTTATATAAGACACGTTTCTTATAAAAAGAAAAACAAATTCCCTATTATCAAAACTAAAGTCTTGCGCGACTTACAGAATAATCTTGCGCCAGATTATCAGATTATACTTCTTCGCGATTCTTTCGAGAATAAATGCATATATATATATATATATATACGAGGTCTGTTCAAAAAGTACCCGGAATTACTAATAATTAAATTTCGCGGGTCTGGAGTGTCTGATTGTCAAAATTTTTTTTTTATTGTGTTGGTATACATGCCCCTAAAGTATGATGAAATTTTCAGCTATATTCACTGTTTACTTTGTCTGTGGTAGTCGCTAAGGTTCGACGTGTTTTTCTGAGCTCGGCGATTTTTACAATGGAAGAATTGAAAAGTCAAAGAATTTGTATTAAATTTTGCGTAAAAAATGAAATAAAGTGTTGCAAAGTGCAAAAATTCACCAGATATGGCTCCGTGTGACTTTTTCCTATTCCCAAAGTTGAAGAGACCCATGAAAGGACGGCGGTTTTCCTCGATTGAAGAAAATCGCTGAGAGTGCTCAAGGACATATCAAAAAGTGAATATCAAGGGTGCTTCGAAAATTGGAAAAAACGCTGGCATAAGTGTATTATATCTGGGGGGGACTACTTTGAAGGGGACCACATTAATGTAGACGAATAAATAAATATTTTTTTGAAAAAACGAAAATTCCGAAAACTTTTTGAACAGACATGTATATATATATATATATATATATATATATATATTTATTAGGGTGTCCCTTAATATGGACATTTTCGAATTTCCTTGCTCCCAAAGGCTCAAATGGTTCCAAATTGATAAAAAACAAATCTCTAAAAGTTTTAGCTCTTAATATTGTCTTTTAGATAGAGCGCAAATCAATCAAAGTTTTGTATAGAAATAGCATGAAAAATTTTTCCAAAATTTTTCAGAGCGTCGAATTTTCAATAGAAAATGACACAAATTTTCACTTTTAATTTATTTGTCGCTAAGCTATACCTAAAAAGATTTTTTTTTAATTTTCAAAATTTTTTCCATGCTATTTCCATACAAAGTTTGATTGAATTGCACGTTACCTAAAAGTTAATATTAAGAGCTAAAACTTTCAGAGAATTGTTTTTTATCAATTTGGAACCATTTGAGATCTTGGGAGCAAGGAAATTCGAAAATGTCCATATTAAGGGACACCCTAATATATATATATATATATATATATATATATATATATAATAACTAGACATAATATGTTCGTATATAGAAGTACACTAAATTTGTCAAAAGGCAAATACCTTCAAATAATATAATTATATTATTTTATTTAAGGATTAACATTGAACATTTCGACACCTTATAAAAGCCATCATCAGCATTATAAAGTCACACACCAGAAAAGAAATAATAAAAAATAAATAATTTAAAAATCACAGCTCTTGCATTAAAACCCCACAAAATATGAATTCTAATATTGACACAGATTATAGTTTAATTAAAATATACAGATTAAATAAAATAGATCCTTATCATCAGTGTCAGTTGTAGATCAAGTTGGAATAATCACATACTCAATGTAAAAACCTATATTTGCCACTTAAACTATTTGTAGTAGCATAGCTAGGAGTTAGTTTGTAATAGGTGTAAGTAGAAACAGGCGTTTTTCAATAAGATTTTAAACAATATTAAAATATTTATTTGTCTTTGGTTTTCTTGGATATGTAAACCCGCAACCCTCCCGCATCATGTACTCATATCTTCCCGCAGGCCGCCGCAGTATACAAAAGTGTGCAAGTCCGTAATTTTTGACAGTAAGTAACATAAAATTGCACTAACATATAATTTTGGTTCAATCTATCGTTGTTTCGTAGAAATATAAATTTTGGATTTCAAAATATATTAATCTAATTGTAAGAAAAATATACAAAAAGCCCATTGCTTTCTTATCATGACATTGCTTCTTAAGGTAAATTGCTGAAACTTTCCGTAAGAAAATTTTTTTTAGCTTTTTTATTAAAAAAGCTTAAAATGCTTTTGAAAATTTGGAAAAATTTTGATTTTCGAGAATTTTTAAATTATTGAAAAAATTTACTTCTTTGCATAATTTGTATTTTTCTATATTTTTTTGAATTTTTTTTTTTTGAAAATTTTGTATAGGCACTGCATTGCAATCTAACGGATAAACATTGGTATGGAACCCATAGAAATGTAAAATTCATACTTAAAATTATTATAAAAATTCATATTTATTATTAAAATTTCTTTAAAATATCTGATAATTTTATGTGCAAATGTTTAATGATCATTTTTGACCGTAAAATGGCATTTTTTTACTTTTTTCTCGATCTCCGAAACCGCTAAACTCGCTTTACCAAAAATTTAATCAGTTGTCATTTCGTCAATACAAATAAAATGGTTTTTGACTTATTGAAATCGGACGCTCCGTTCTCTCAAAAACTGAGTTTCTATTTTTAGCACATACTAATCGAATGTTATTAGAATTATTTAAATCGGTTGATCCGTTTTTACGAAATTGTCGACAAAAATTTGTATCCGTGCACATACACACACATACATCAATTTTTTCTAAGGTATATCAAAATGTTCAAAAACCTTTGCAATGTAAAGATATGCAAAAATTTCATTTTCGATTCTTTGCGATTACTATAACTAACCCTGCAGGAAGTTAAAATTTTTAATGAAAAATCTAATAAAATCTCAGGTAATACATTTATATCGAGCTATGTTAAATTCCTATCTCCGATTGGATACCTCTGATACTACAATTCATACGCATTGCAAAACGTGTTGCATGTTGTCACGCAAACACGTCATGATCACAGGATAAACAATAATCAATTCAATAATACATGAAACATTACAAATATCAGTTCATCAAATCGTACTAACAACATAAACCCAACCTACAGCGCAAAATTCCCTCGTTCAGTTGAAACCGCAAAACCTCTCTTTTATTAAAACTGGAGTCTTGTGCGATTTAAAAACTAATCTTGTAGCAGATTATCAGATTATACCTTTCGTGTACCTTTTTTCATCTCTTCATTCCGCTCTTTTCGAGTATGTTCAATTTTCCCGCCCGCTGTGTGTGTGATATCCACTCGTCGTGTAATACAAGCTGCAGCAGAGGCGCACAGCTGGGCACCAGGCCGAGCGGCTGAGCGGCTGAGCCGGACGACGAGTAGTGTTAGAACGAAATATCGATACTTTGCGGTCGATAGTGAGCACTTTTGCTATCGATTCTTTAGCTCGATCTATTTGCCAATATCGATTCTTTTCGTCGATAGTACTCAAAAAGAATCGATAGCGTAATCTATGAACACCACTCATCGACCAACTATTAACACCACTCATTGTCAAATGCAAAGCAATAGTCTCCCTAGGTGGTCATAATTGTTCAAAGAAGTATCAAAAAATGATCCCGAAGGGTCATTAGTCTCAGAATTTATTGCTCAAAAACCCAAAATGAATATGACCACACTAATAACTAAAGATGTTTATTTATTACTCTTATGTAAAATGAAAAAAATAAATAAAATGATTTAAAGTAGGGTAGGACGGGGCTAGTTGAGCAACGTTTTACTTAACATGATGTAGCTCCTCAATGAAAAGTCTCAATAAATTGCTATACGGCTTAATGGATTTGTTGTTTATCGCTTAACAAAAGTGTTAATACTATTTTTTGGCAATAAGTAAAATTTAAAAGCTATAGCTTTTTAAATGCAAAAAGTCAAGTATGCTCAATGTACCCCATAGGTAGAGCAAGTTGAGCACTAACAAATTATAATGAAATTATAGGTTCAATGTCGATTTGTGATGAAATAAAATTAGTTTTTAATAACCAGTTCTATATTTATAGTCTTTATTGACAGAGAAAACAAAACTTATAACAATTTTCTTTGAATAATTAACCAAAAGTAGAATCAACAAAACAATATCGTATCTTAGGAATTATTTTACCATTATATTCAGTATTTTTGTTTAAAATCATTATTCCTTTATATTATTACTCATAGACTTAGCTTAAATCTTAAAAATAATAATTAATTTCTAGAAGTTAATGGTAATTGTCTTAGTGACAGAACAAGTTTAGCAACTATGCTCAACTAACCCCAACTTGGAATTTCAAAATAAAAGTGAGTTTATAAAAAAAACCGTGAGAATTATACCCAGAATCTCTGTGCATATTAAAAGTACTATAATTATATGGAAGAATAACATTTACATGATTAAAAATAAATAACATTTGACTAAACCAGACAAAAACTCGTGATGAATTACATTTTTACTTTTTGGTCTCAAAATAAACAAAACGCCCGTGAGCCTCACTCATTTGTTCAGCGGCCACTAGCGATCGCGGGATGTTTATTTCTCCCAAACCTCTATCTTTCCGCCATATAATGCTTAAACGGACGGTGAATAGTTTTCGAGATATTCCGATTGCTCAACTTGCCCCTATGCTCAACTAGCCCCGCCCTATCCTATTTTAAATGTTTTATAAAAACATATTCAACAATCGAAGTATGATTATTTCAAATAATAATACTTACCAATTTCAATATATTAGTATTTTACGTAAAAAAGAATCGAAATATAATTGTTTCAAATAATAATATTCATCAATTTCAATATATTAGTATTTTGTGTTTATTAACTTCCCGTAGGGTAAGTTATTGTAATGGGCCGAAAATCGGAATTGAAAATTTTTACATTTGTCGACGTTTTGAAGGTTTCTGAACGTTTTGGCATACTTCAGAAAAAATGGATGTGTGTGTGTGTGTGTGTGTGTGTATGTATGTATGGATACAAATTTTCGCCCACGTTTTCGGGCGTACGGATCAACCGATTTGAATGGTTTAAAAAACATTCGATTCCTATTAATAAAGAGAAGAGCTGATTAGTTTTTGGCAAAGACAGGTCCAGCAGTTACGGAGATAAGGAGCAAAGAGTGCAGAAAATAGAAATCGAGTTTTTGAGAGAACGGAGCATCCGATTTGAATGATCTAAAAAACATTCAATTAGTAATGATTGGGAGAATGGGTTATTAGTTTTTCGCAAAGGCAGGCCCAGCCATTTCGGAGATACAGAGCTAAATGTACAAAAAATAGCAGTTTTTGAGAGAACTAAGCGTCCGATTCAATTGATTCAAAGAACTTTCTGCTTGTCTTAACAAAATAATTGATTTTGGAAAAAAAAAATGGTACCATTTTTTTTTTTTTTTTTTTTAATTTTTTGTATATCGAAAATAATTCAGATTTTATTTTTAATTCTGACTATAGTTCTAATATACTTTAAACAAATAATTTCAACTCTGCAATTCAGTTTATATAATTCTTATAAATATTAGACAATGTTACAATATTTATAATGATCTATTTGAAAATATTCAATATTCCTCGAACATTTCGTTACGGTACGGGAAGTTCCAGCAATTTGCCTTAAGGCACGATGCCACCCACCCCACTAGTTATATTTTAAAATATGAATATATTTTTTATATATATTGCAATGGTTGAGTATTATTATTCGAAATAATATATTTCGATTCTTTTTTACGCAAAATACTAATATATTGAAATGGTTGAGCATTATTATTCGAAATAATATATTTCGATTCTTTTTTACGCAAAATACTCATGTATTGGTTTGAGAATGAATCATATGAGTTTGAGTTTCTCGGAACCATTTAAACTTTAAATCCCATCGCTCCGAAGGGATGTTTTTCAAGTGCCGAAATATTATTTTGACCGTCATTAAACTGAATGTTTATTGCTTTCCAAAGAGCTTCATATTGCACTTTTATGTAAACATGTAACGGCTTTTAAAGTTGCATGCTCGCTAAAATTATTCATATAAAAATATTCAACAATTATAAAATATTAGTTTACTTGAAAATATTAAAAATATTATTGCACTTAAAAATACTTAAAAATGAATAAAATTGCACTTTGAATATAGTATCAGACTATTATATTGTTTTAATCAAAAATAATCAACTAATATAACTTGTATTTTTTTTTTTGAAGAAGTATAGAATTTGAAATTAGTATTAAAAAATTACTGTTAACATTTTACAATATTGAAAATGATTCTGATTTAACACATCAGATACAAGCAATAGAATTCATTCTAAGATTGTGATATGATATTTAATGAGTTTTAGATCTTTCTTGCACTTATGTTTGATTTTTATGAAAAGTACTCAAAATTCGATATTGAGTACTATCGATACTTTCGGCACGATATTTTTTTGGCATCGATATTTTGATTAGATACTTATTAAAGTACTCAATATCGATCTTTTGCCTCGATACTTCTAACACTAACGACGAGAGCTAGACGAGGGCGACGCAACCTGTGACGCTGACGGCACGACGGGAACGGGTCGCTCCGGAAAAGTGATTGAGGCGCCGATGTATGGGACATGGGGACATGGGGAAGCATCGATAAGGAATATTTCGACGAATGGATTGGGTTGGGTTGGGCAAATTATGTATATATATATATATATATATATATATATATATATATATATATATATAATTATTGTGATTGAATTTCCACCAATAACCAAATACAAATAAATTAGTATACGACCACCTAGGGTTTGTTTGTATATATAGGTCCACCACCGGTATCTCTAAAACAAGTAAAGTTAAGAATTTTGTAACAATAACATTTGAAAGGAGAATCTTTCTCCTTTCTCCCGAAGGAGAAGTTTGTTTTCATCAAAAAATCCGATTCGCTAATTTTATGTTTTCTCGACGTTTCATACTATTCTGAATCGAATGAGACCAATTTTGGAAAATGTATGTGTGTGTGTATGTGAACAGATTTTTGACCGTAAATCGACGTTTTCTCAAAAACGGCTGGACCGATTTCAAAAATTGAAAAGCCATTCGATCTATTGCGATGAGAACTAGTGTTTCCAATTTTGCGCGCTTTTTTGTAAATAGCGGAAAAGTGTAAAATTTTTCGTCCACGTTTTAGCCCGCAATTCTGAATCGATCCTAAAAATTCAAAAACTGTTCGAAAGATATTGGTTGGGAATCGTGCTGATTAGTTTTTTTGGTAAAGATCGGCCAAGCTGTTTATTTGTAATTTAGAAAAAGTGTTAAACTTTTCGTCCACATTTAAGCTTATATTACCGAATCGATTTGAAAAAATCAAAAACTGTTCGAAAGATATTAGTTGAGAATGATACTTATTACTTTTAAGTGAAAATCTACATAGCCGTTTTCTTGTAATTAACTGCTGAAAAAAAAAATTAAGCCGATTTTTATGGAACTTTTTTTGACGAAATATATCATGGTCTCATAGAACTTACTTAAATATTACGGCTTTACGGCAAGTAGTTTAATTTTAAAAAATCATTAAAGTTTGAAAAATTGAGTACTTTTTTAACGTTTGTTAAAATTAAAATTAGACGATTTACTTGGTATAACGATAGAGTACTCGGTCTTAATGAACATAGTAAACGATTAACATTCCACGAAACTGGTTCAATTATAAAAATGATTGAATTTTGAAAATTTGCTTTTATAAAATACTCCGAGTTAACGTTTTTGTTCTTTGGCCCATTACTATAACTACCATACGGAAAGTTAATAATTAACAACTAAAAAACAATTAAATATTATATTATAGTCTCGTAAACTAAACGACAGTGCTCACAGCCAAAAAAAACTAACGACGAAAGAAAATACTTTTGATAAGGATTTTTAAACATTGCCGTTTATCTCCTGATAACAACGTCGTAATAATCAAGGTAATGGCGGGTTATACATCTTTTTTACTCTACTTTCAAATATTGTTGTTGAAAAATTTTTAACTTGTTTTTGAGATACCGTTGGTTGACCTTTTCAACAGCGGACTTTTAAACTTCATTCTACCCTATATTATTGCTTGTCTACAATCGGTAGACAATATTTAATATAACAATACTGAAGCAAATATTAATATAATTATAATTCATCAAAATTAAATTTTTGTGTACAAACGATGTGGCTGATCAGAATTTTATACTAACATGTTTTTCTTTAAAGTTAGATTTTTTTTTAAATTTTGAAAATATATGATATTTAAATATTATATTCAGGTGTCGTAAACTAAGAGTGCTCAAAAAAGAAAAAATAATAATGAAATAAAATAGTTTTGTTAAAAAAATTACTATGGAGCCGCATATGTCGTGATAACGATGATAACAGATCACATATTTTTTGCACTCTACTTTAAAATAATATAATTTAAAATTCTATATTTTAATTGTTTTTGAGATAATGGTGGTGGGCCGACCTTTTTCCTACGGATCTTAAAAACCGCGCACTACCCTACACAGTCACTACGGAAATATCATGAGAAAAACACTAATAGTGTTAATTTATTATATATTAATATATATGTTTGTATGTATATGTATATACGAGGTCTGTTCAAAAAGTACCCGGAATTTTCGTTTTTTCAAAAAAATATTTATTTATTCGTCTACATTAATGTGGTCCCCTTCAAAGTAGTCCCCCCCAGATATAATACACTTATGCCAGCGTTTTTCCAATTTTCGAAGCACCCTTGATATTCACTTTTTGATATGTCCTTGAGCACTCTCAGCGATTTTCTTCAATCGAGGAAAACCGCCGTCCTTTCATGGGTCTCTTCAACTTTGGGAATAGGAAAAAGTCACACGGAGCCATATCTGGTAAATTTTTGCACTTTGCAACACTTTATTTCATTTTTTACGCAAAATTTAATACAAATTCTTTGACTTTTCAATTCTTCCATTGTAAAAATCGCCGAGCTCAGAAAAACACGTCGAACCTTAGCGACTACCACAGACAAAGTAAACAGTGAATATAGCTGAAAATTTCATCATACTTTAGGGGCATGTATACCAACACAATAAAAAAAAAAATTTGACAATCAGACACTCCAGACCCGCGAAATTTAATTATTAGTAATTCCGGGTACTTTTTGAACACACCTCGTATATATATATATATATATATATATATATATATATATACATAAATGGAGAGAAGAGCTGAAAGAAAAATGCAGATAATCGACGACTTGCGCGAAAGAGAAAATATGGGCATGAGTTTGTAAAGCAAATTGCAGAAAACTGGTCTGCAAACAAGAAAGAATTGAGCTCTCACACCATGAAATTGCATTCGGACAAAACTCTAATTTTATGTATATACAACAAAAATATAATTATTTAAGAATATTTAATATGTATAAACCACACGTGATACAAAATTATGTACTATTATGTATTTAATATCTCATATTACAACATAGTCTAATAAAGTATTTTTTTCAAAAGCTAAATAATTTCATTTAATATTGAACTTGTTACTGGAACCTAAATACAATACGATGAATATTGCTAATTGTATACTAATGACGAATATAAGTGCGGTAAATAAATTAGGTGTAAAAACCATTATGCCTTAAGGCAAATTAATTTTGTCAATAAAAACCAAATTTTGGCCATTTCCACACATGCATTCTGAATCCGGTTCCAAAATATTCAGAATGACTTGAAACGTCGGTTTTCATAAAACGGTGCAACGGTGATCACAACCAAAACAAATAACAACAAAAGAAGATACTTTTGTTATGGATTTTCAAACATTGCCGTTTATCTCCCGATAGAGAAGTCGTATGAATAAAGGTGAAGGCTGGTTACACATCATTTTTAAAAATTCTTAATTTTACTGATTTTTGTGATAACACCGGTGGAACTTTTTACCCGCGTACCTTTAAGTACCTTTAAGCCCCGTTCTGCGCTATATACAAAAATTCAAAATTGTTTATAAACAAGTCGTAAGTCGCAACTCCAGCTCTCTATTTATCTCATAAATCTGCACAAATGGGCAAAGCTGTGTCAATATAGAACAGCTTAAGTTACTAAACTTAACATAATCTTTATGAATGACAAACTAAGTTTCCTTTCGAAAGTGGCAAAAAAGCACCGTCGTGGACCTCACTCAATCAACTCCCGGACTTTCAGTCCCCGGAAAACCGGGGTAAGCCTGCGCGTTGGCGTTGGCGTTGACTTTGCCGTCGCTCTCCGGTTGCACGTTGTTCACATATGGATCAGCCTGTACTGACTGAAATGCGGCGGGAGAAAAAATTCAAGCCGCAGGCTAAACTCATTTTTTACAGCATCCCTATTAATTAAATTATAAAAAATGATTTCGAACCGTCGCACGTACTGGATGGTGGGACTCAACTTTGAATTTATGTTCTTTTATTTTTTACTTTGTAGCAATATGACAAAGTATTTCCATCATTATTTTCTCCATGGCATCGTGACATAAGGCAAATTGCTAGAACTCTTCGTACCAAAAATTAATTTTTTTAAAAAAAATTCAATTTTCTTTAAAAACTCTGTAAAAAATCGATCTTTGAAATTTTAAAATTTTTGAAGTAAATTGAACTTTAGACCGCGTCGCGGTATAACGTATGAACATTGGTACAGAACCCATAGAAAAGTAAACAAAATTTGTTATTATTATTAAAATATCTATAAAATATGTGATAATTTGATGTGCATATGTCTAATGATAGTTCAATAGTATATTTCATTGTTCTTAAGCATAGAGTAGGGTGGGCCAAATAGATTCAATTTGATCTAGATTTGAATTATTTTGTGAAAACTAAATCAATTATATTACAACAAATAACTCATTTCAAATAAACAACTATCTGACTATGCTCAGTAAATCTCCCTGTTACTGTTTTTCAAAATTTTGTTACCAGCTTTCTTTTGACCCATAGGCGGGGTAAATAGGTCCTATGTCTTATTTTAATTTAAAAGAGATTTTACAAACTAATAGATACATTATTCGAGCAATTCAAAATATAAATTTTATGAGTTTATTTTTTACGGAGATAACACTGTATATAACCTTGATATGGTATTTTAACAGAAATATTTATCAGCAGAGTTAAAAATAGATGAATGTGTGTGTGTATTCGTATACAAATTTTCGTCGACAATTTCGGGAAGAAAAATCAACCGAATTGAATTATTCGAAAAACATTCGATTCCTATTGATGAGGATACGTGCTGATTAGTTTTTGCAAAAGGCAGGTACATACGTCAGAAGGCTAAAAGAGCCAAAACTAGTAATTCAGTTTTTGAGGGAACGGAGCGTCCGATTTCAATAATTCAAAAAATATTTTATTTGTATTGGCAAAATGAAGAACTGATTAAATTTAAAACTGATTAAGAGCCAGGTCTATTGGTTTCGGATATCGAGTGAAAACTTAATGCTGAACACTTCCTCTCTAATTTTTGCCAACCATGAAAACATTCCAATTTGATGCTCGAAACATATGCATATTCTATTATATGTTTGTGATGTACAACATCTGCAAATGATTTGCTCTCAGAAATGGTCAGAGGTCTAATACAGATATCTGAGTGTCTTGTAAAACAAATGGTAGCTAAATTACAAGGTAAATCCAATAATAATAAGTTTGGAATCTACTGTCATAAACATTTCAAACTCATATATATACCATTTATATATGAATTGCAAAAATGTCGACAATTGTAAATAGTTGCTTATCTGATTTTTGGCGAAGCATAAAATTTGAGAAAATATTAGTTTTAAGCCAATGTGGAAGTATTTTTGGAATTCTTCATGTAATTTAACAAGGATCATCCTAGACGATGATTGACTAATTGCTTATTAACTTCCCGTAGGGTAAGTTATAGTAATCGCAAAAAAAAATCGAAAATAATTTTTTTTATATATCTTTACGTTTCAGAGGTTTCTTAACATTTTGGCATACTTTAGAAAAAAATGGATGTATGTGTGCGTGTGTGTGCGGATACCATTTTTCGTCGACTGATAAGGAGACGTATTGATTAGTTTTTGGCAGAGGCAGGTCCAACCGTTTCAAAGATACGGGGCAATCGACTCTACAACAGCTATGCAGCGCGATTGTTTTAAAAAAAGTTCAAGATTAAAAAAAAATCAAGATACAAAAACAGATTTAAATTTTTTAAAAAAATCAATTTTTTTCAAAAAATTCAAAAATCTCAAGAATCTAAGTTTTTTTTAAAAAAAATTAGTTTTTGGTATGAGAAGTTCCAGCAATTTGCATCAAGGCACGATGTCACTTACAACTAGTTAACTTCCTGTATGGTAAGTTATAGTAATCGCAAAAAATAGAAAATGAAAATTTGTATATATCTTTACGTTTAAGAGGTTTCTGAACATTTTGGCATACCTTAGAAAAAATGGATGTATGTGTGTGTGCGAGCGTGGATACAATTATTGTCGACGATATCTGGAAGACAAATCAAACGTTTTGAATGATTAAAAAAACATTCAATTTGTATTGATAAGGTGACGTCCTGATAAGTTTTTGGAAAAGGCAGGTACAACCGTTTCAAAGATGCGGAAAAAAAAAGTGCTAAAAATTGTAATTAATTTTTTGAGAGAAACATTTTGACAAAAAACATTTTACTTGTATTGATAAAATGAAAAACTAATGAAATGATGTGGAGGCAGGTCTAGCGGTTTAGGAGATCAAGTAAAAAATGTAGGAAAAAAAACAGCATTTTGCGGTCAAAAATGATCATTAGACATATGCATATCAAATTATTAGATATTTTATAAAGATTTTAATAATAAATAAAAATTTTGTTTACAATTCTATGAGTTCCGTACCAATGTTTACACGTTAGGCGACTACGCGGCGCTCACGCGCTTTGATATTTTGACTCCAAATCAGCTATGCAGTGCGATTGCTTAAAAAAATGTTCAATATTTTCAAAATAAATTAAAATACAAAAAATCAATTTTTTCAAAAAAGTCAATTTTTTTCAAAAATTTCAAAATTTCTCAAAGATCTAATTTTTTCCAAGGTTTTGCACAGTTATTTATATTAATCCAATACAGGAAGTTCCAGTAATTTGCCTTAAAGCACGATACCACTTACAACTAGTTCTATATAATTCTTCATACGGTCCTGTTCGTACGTAGGATCGTTCGCTCCGGTTCGCTTCGCACGCGGAACATCGAGGGTAGGTCGCGGCGTGCGGCGTGCGTGATACGTCCGCCACCGACGGCGCTGATGTTGCCGTAAATACGTGCATTAGCTTTTCACAATTACGCCGACGGGAAGCGTTCAAGTGTGCGTGGACGAACCAGGATAAGTGGAGAGGAAATTCGGCGTTCGGCGAAGGACTTCTCAACACTACATCATTAGACGAGGTGTGATTTAGTATTGAATAGTTACTGATGAACTAGATTAATTGGTAGTAATTAATTGATAACCAGTGGTACGTGGCATCGTGCCTTAAGGCTAATTGCTGGAACTTCCAGTAATGTAATTATTTTTGTTAGAAGCTTTAAAGGTTTTTGAAAACTTTGAAAAAATTAGATTTTTAAAAAAATGGACCTTTTTAAAACTTTGGAATTTTTGAAGTAAAACTTCTTTAGGCGCGACTAGGGTGTAAATCCGTACAAATGCAACGGAAGGGCGTTAGGGCAGATAAGAGTCGATAAGATAAGAGTCGGGTGCCAATGATTCGTCATTCGCTCTCGATGATATCATTTCTATACGGGTCGATTGTGATTAGTCGTCGCGTATAGGTTCATTTCTAAATGCTAATTACAATGACAAACCGATCATGTCATATTTGAAGTATGACTTTAGTTACATTATTGTTTTTAAATATTATACATATTTTTAATGCTATTATAAATATATAAATTATAATTTATCATTATATAAATGTGTATAATGGTTGACATTTATAAATATGTGCATCACGAGTGTTACCATATTACTGATGAACATCATTCAAAATTGTTATACGATGTATTTATTTTTACTTAAATGTCATCTTGTACAGTAGCAAATAAGTTTTACTTCAATCGCGTGTGAACCTACGCGCACTCATTTTTTTTTTTCAAAGCAATCATGTGCCGTAGCTGTTTTAGAGACAATTATCGAATCGCGTAAGCGTCGTGTCGCAGTCTAACAACTAAACATTGGTACAGAACGCATAGAAATATTGAAAATTAAAATGGATGAATGAACTGATGGATGAATTGGAAATCAATGGTAACAAGTGATGCATGAAATCATAGCATAGGGCAAATTACTGGAATTTTCCGTACCGTAATTAAAATTTTTGAAAGTTTTACATTTTTTTTGAAAAAACTAAATTTTTCAGAATTTTTGAAAAAAATGAGTTTTTTAAAAAAATTGAATTTTTTTATATATTTTGAAAATTTTGAACTGTTTTTATCAAGACAATCGTGCTATGTAGCTAGTTTAGAGACTAAATATAAAAGCGCGTAAGCGCCGCGCCATAGAATAAAGCATAAACATCGATACGGAACACATATAAATGTAAACAAAATTTGTACTTATTGAAATCTCTATAAAACTAGCTGTAAGTGGAATTCTGTCTTAAGGCAATTAGGGCATCGTGCCTTAAGGCAAATTGCTGGAACTTCCCGTACCAAAAATTATTATTTTTTTAAAAACGATTAACATTTTTGAAAAAATTTTACTTCGAAAAAATTAGATTTTTGAGAAACAATAAATTTGACAAAAAATTACTTTTTTTTATAAAAACAATTTTATTCGAAAAAAAAAATTTTTTTTTTTGAAAACAAAAAATTTTTTTGAAAAAAAAAATGATTTCTTCGTTTTGACATATTTTGGAAATTCTGAACTTATTTTCAAAGCAATCGTACTGCTTGAACTGCATAGAGACGAAATGTCAAAGCTCGCAGGTGCCGCGCCGCCGTCTAACGCATAAGCATTGGTACGGAACCCACAGAAATGTAAAAAAAAATTATACTTATTGTTAAAATCTCTATAAAATATCTGACAATTTGATGTGCATATGTCTAATGATCATTTTTAACCGCCGAATGGCATTTTTTTTTACTTTTTTCATTAGATCTCCGAAACCGCTAGGCCTGCCTTCATGAAAATTTGATCAATTCTACATCTTGTCAATACAAGTAAAATGTTTTTTAAATTATTCAAATCGGACGCTCCGTTCTCTTAAAAACGGAGGTACTGTTTTTGGCACTTTTTGCCCCGTATCTTCGGAACCGCTGGACCTGCCTTCGCCAAAAACTAATCAGCACGTCTCCTTATCAATACGAATCGAATGTTTTTTGAATTATTCAAATCGGTTGATCCGTGTTCCCGAAATCGTCGACGAAAATTTGTATCCGCACATACATACACACACGTACATACATACATACATACATACATACATACATACACACACACACACACACACACACACATACATCCATTTTTTCTAAGGTATGCCAAAATGTTAAGAAACCTCTGAAACGTAAAGATATATAAAAATTTTCATTTTCGATTTTTTTGCGATTACTATAACTTACCCTACGGGAAGTTAATAACTGATGATTTTATGTGCCTCATGTCTAATGATCATTTTTCACCGCTAAATGGCATTTTTTTAACTTGTTCATTGGATCTACTAAACCGCTGGATCTGCTTTCCCAAAATTTTTAATTTATTATCTCTGCGTAACATTCTAATAACAAAATAATAATAATAACTGAAATCGCGCTTATTTTCAAGACAATTTTTATGTTTTCGTAGGGTAAGTTATAGTAATGGCGAAAAAATGGAAAATAAAAATGTTCATATATCTTTACGTTTCGAAGGTTTCTGAACATTTTAGCATACCTTAGAGAAATTGATGTATGTGTATGTGTATGTCTACGTGCGTAAACAAATTTTTGTCGACGATTTCCTGAACACGAATCAACCGATTTGAATAATTAGAAAAACATTCGATTCCTGTTGATGAGGAGACGTGCTGATTAGTTTTTGTGGTAAAGGTAGGACCAAGGATATCCAAGATACCGGGCCAACAGTGTTCAAAATAGTAATTTAATTCTGAGAATGGAGCGTCCTATTTGAATTATTCAAAAAGCATTTTATTTATATTAACAGAACAAAGGACTGGCTAAATTTTTAGGAAAGCAGGTCCAACGGTATAGAAGATCTAATGAAAATAGTAAAAAAAGCCATTTGTCGGTCAAAAATGATCATAAGACATATGCACATCAAATTAACAGATGATTTATAGAGATTTTAATAATAAGTACAAATTTTGCTTATATTTCTATGGGTTTCCGTTAGACTGCAAGGCGACGCTTACACGCTTTGAAATTTCATCCCTATAACAGCTACGCAGCGCGATAGCTTAGAAAAAAAGTTCAAAATATAAAATAAACTCACAATTTTCAAAAACTCATTTTTTTAATTTCAAGATTTTCAAAAATCTCAAGTTTTCAAATAATTTTAAAGCTTAAAGGGAAGCTTTGCAGTGTGCCTTAAGGCACGATGCCATGCACCATTAGTAGTTCATTTTTTTTAAACTAGTTAATTATTTTTTAATTAAAAAAATCTAATATTCGCATTAAATTTGTTTATAACATTGCAAACAATAATAAAAAAATTCCATGACATCATTCATACAAAAAAACAAGCTAAACTACTTCCCAAAAACAAGCTTCACAAAAGTCAACACATCATTTTCCTTTTTCGTCCTCTTCACTTCCACCACTTCAGATTTACCTGTGTTTATATTAAACCCACATTTTCCCTGTCGGAAAACAGATTGAGAACCATTGAAATTTGTCCTGTGTATACATGGTAAACCTAAATACACAGTCAGACCTAAACACACTCGTATTCACTAATATCAGCTAAAGCAGTTATGAATTGGTGGAACTTTATATGAGACCAAATGAATGAATATCGTCAGTATGAATATACGAGATTGCAGCCGGTTTCTAGGCATGAATGTAATATACATTGTTTATAGAGGAAAACGGGATTTGTGGATTGATGAAATTAATAATGGTTATAGTGGTAAGTGCTGTAATTCTAATTTAATAGTGGTAATGCGAGAGAATTATTTTAACTCTTATACCTTTCACTATGTTTATATAGATACTTCAAAAATATCCATGCTTTCAGATACCAAAAGGTAAGTTATTTTTTAATTTTTTATTGCCTTAAATAACACTCCAGATACAGTTTGGTCCTGTAGGGTAAGTTATTGTAATGGGCCAAAAATCGAAATGGAAATTTTTTACATTTCTCGACGTTTTGAAGGTTTCTGAACATTTTGGCATACCTCAGAAAAAATGGATGTGCGTGTGTGTGTGTATGTATGGATACAAATTTCCAGTCACGTTTTCAGCCGCACGGTTCAACCGATTTGAATGGTTCAAAAACAACTCGATTCCTATTGATAGGGAGATGAGCTGATTAGTTTTTGGCAAAGGCAGGTCCAGCAGTTACGGAGATAAAGAGCAAAGAGTGCAGAAAATAGAAATCGAGTTTTTGAGAGAACGGAGCATCCGATTTGAATGATCTAAAAAACATTCAATTAGTAATGATTGGGCGAAGTGTTTATTAGTTTTTGGTAAAGTCAGGCCTAGCCATTTCGAAGATACGGAGCTAAAGGTGTAAAAAATGGTAGTTTTTGAGAGAACTAAGCGTTCGATTTAAATGATTCAAAAAACTTTCTGCTTGTCTTAACAAAATAACTGATGTTGGAGAAAAAAATTTTTGTTCCAACTTTTTTTTTCAAAAAAAATATATTTGTATATCGAAAATAATTCAGATTTTATTTTTAATTCTGACTATAGTTCTAATATACTTTAAACAAATAATTTCAACTTTGCAATTCAGTTTATATAATTCTTATAAATATTAGACAATGTTACAATATTAATAATAATCTATTTGAAAACATTCAGTATTTCTCGAACATTTCGTCACGGTATGGGAAGTTCCAGCAATTTGCCTTAAGGCACGATGTCATACACCCCACTAGTTAATTCTTTATCATTAACTTTAGTAACTGAAAAAATATGTAATGTCCCCTGTAATATTTTTTTATTACAATTCAACGTAAATTATAATTATTATCATAATACAAACTAGTAGTGCATGGCATCGTGCCTTAAGGAAAATTGCTGAAACTTTCCGTACCAAAAATTAAAATTTTTAAAAAATATTCAAATTTCTTTTAGAACTCTAGAAAAAATTGACCTTTTTGAAAACTTTGCTTTTTTAACTTCCCGTAGGGAAGTTATAGTAATCGAAAAAAAAACGAAAATGAGATTTTTTATATATCTTTACGTTTCAGAGGTTTCTGAACATTTTGGCATACCTTAGAAAAAATTGATGTATGTGTGTGCGGATACAAATTTTCGACGACGACTTCGGGAACACCGATCAACCGGTTTGAATAATTAAAAAAACATTCGATTCGTATTGATAAGGACACGCGCTGATTGGTTTTTGGCGAAGGCAGGTCTAGCCGTTCCGAAGATACGAGGCAAAAAGTGCCAAAAATAGTAACTCAGTTTATAAGATAACGGAGCGTCCGATTTTAATAATTCAAAAAACATTTTACTTGTATTGATAAGATGAAGATTTGATCAAATTGTCATGAAGGCAGGTCTAGCGGTTTCGGACATCTAATAAAAAAAAGTAAAAAAAAGCCATTTGGCGGTCAAAATTGATCATTAGACATATGCATCAAATTATCAGATATTTTATAAAGATTTTAAGGGTTTCTGTACCAAGATGTTACAAGTTATAGTAATCGCAAAAAAAATCAAAAATGAAAATTTTTATATATATTTTTACTTTCAATCGTTTCTGAACACTTTGGCATACTTTAGAAAAAATGGATGTATCGTGTTTTTAGTATAAATTGAAGGAGAATTAGATAAAATCGACTTCTCTTTATTAAATTGATTTAGAATTTATTGGCATTTGATATACGAATCCCTATACCTATTTATTCACCGAGTGCATATAAATTTTAGTATCAAGAAAACAATGAACCCCCCGATACATAATGAAGCCCCGCGTTTCCATTTTGCACAGTCGAGCCCCGCCGAGTCGAGTTCTAACGATAGGGCGTTACATCAATAAAAGTTTTATGAATTTGCTTACCGGTTTATTTAAAATTCATACGTTTTGGCCAAAATTCAAGACGAGGAAAGGTACTAGGATTAAATTGAAATATGTAAGTAACTAAAGGTGTACTATTTATGAAATAACTTATTTGAAATACTTACAGTTTGATATATTTATTACAAAATAGAATACTGTTAGGAGAAGACACGAGGAAAAGCATATTACAAGGGAATCCTCAAATTTCCTCTTCTGGGATTTTGATGAAACTTTGCATGGTGATAGAATTGATAGTTAAACCAAACCACATAAAATATTATAGGCCTATGAGAAGTGGTTTAATTATGTAGCAAGATATTGTTCTAAAGATTGCTGTAACAAACAAAATAAGGCAAGAATCTCTATTATTTACTACCATATGCGCAAAAAAAACAGTGACTAGAATTACAATCAACTGTGTACCTGACTATTATTAACTAACATATGTTCAGCAAAACTTCTAGCTAATTCAACATTGTAGAAATGTGTTTCTTGTTGTTTTTCAAAAATTTGTCACCTGGCCCTTTTTGCCTCATAAGTGGGGTAAAATAGGACAATCTGGTGGCAAACAGAACCAATATCATACTAAACGGATTTTACGAAATAATAGCTAAGTTATTTAGCCAATGCAAAATATAAATTTCATGGGTACATCTTTTACAGATATAACACTGTATATAAACTTGATATAGTATTTTTTGAGAAATAATCGTCAATATAATGAAATAACTATTTATTTTACTTATCTCTTATACAATTGTTTTTATTTACTATTTTTTATTGTTTACACCTTTGCCAGGGTGAAGGTTCTGTTGGTGCTTCTTACCCCACCCAGGTGTAAGTTTTTTATAGAGGTTATATAAAAAACGGTTGAATCTAACATAAAAATGCAATATATTTTATAAAACAATTAAACAATGCACACCTAAAAATTATGTTAATGTTTCGTAAACTAAAAAACACTGCTCACAACCAAAAAACTAACAATGAAAAAAACTTTTGTTATGGGTTTTGAAACATTCTTATTTATCTTCCGATAGCAATGACTGGTTATATATCTTTCACCCTCTACTTTAAAATATTGTTGTTAAACAATTCCTAACTTTACTTATTTTTGAGAGATCAGTTGTGGACCTTTTTAAACGTGGACCTTTTAGCCCCGCTCTACCCCATGCCTCTCTGTCAATAGGAATCAAATGCTTTCAAATTGGTTGATCCGCGCTTTGAAAAAAAAATTGTATCCGCACATATAATTAACTTTCCGTAGGGTAAGTTATAGTAATCGCAAAAAAGTCAAAACTGAAAATTTGTATCTCTCTTTACGTTTCAAAAGTTTCTGAACATTTTGGCATACCTTAAAAAAATTGATGTGTGTGTGCGGATACAAACTTTTGACAATGTTTTTGAGAACACAGATCAACCTATTTAAATAATTCAAAAAACATTCGATTCCTATTGATAAAGAGACGTGCCGATTAGTTTCTGGCAAAGGCAGGTCCAGCCGTTCCAAAGATACGGGGCAAAAAGCGTCAAAAATGGTAATTTATTTTTTGAGAGAACAGAGCGTCCGATTTGAATAATTCAAAAAACAATTTATTTGTATTGACAAAATGAAGTACCGTTTAAATTTGTGCAAAGGCAGGTCTAGCAGTTTCAGAGATTAAGTGAAAAAAGTAAAAAAAAATTGGCGGTCAAAAATGATCATTAGACATATGTACATCAAATTATCAGATCTCTATAAAAGATTTTATTAATAAGTATGAATTTTGTTTACATTTCTATGGATTCCGTACCAATGTTTATCAATTAGACTGCGATGCAACGCTTACGCGCTTCGATATTTCTACTCTAAAACAGCCACGATTGCTTTAAAAAAAATTCAAAATATAAAAAAATATTCAAATTTTTAAAAGTCATAAATTTCAAAATTCTCAACAATCTCATTTTTTTCAAAATTTTCAATTTTTTTAGATTAAAAAAAAAATAATTTTCCGGTACGGGACGTTCTAGCAATTTGCCTCAAGGCACAATACCATGCACCACTAGTTGTTATTTTATTTTCCACTATTATTTATCGCCTGATAACATTTCACGAGCATGTTTCAACGTCGAAGCAACAAATCCCAAGAATATATACATACGAGGTATGTTGTATGTCCATATATACCCGTGTGTGTGTATAATATAACACTGTGTTAGTAACACTGGTGTATATTTCAATGTTCGTATATATGTTTGTACGTATGTTTATATTTGTGTAATGAGAATAATGTATACGATGCGGCGTAGGGTACGTGTGAGGCATTTAGTGCGCGCACCCGTGGGGTGATCTAATTGCCGGATCGACTTTTAGCGAGGCGCTCGCTCGCTCGGTGCGATGTAGTGGATGTAGTAGACGGCGGACGCGCTTTATGCGCCGCGAAGGATTTCAACGAGAACAACAAAAACGGAATAACGGAAAAACGGAAAAACGGAAAAAACGAAAAAACGGACAACAGAAAAATTCAGACAATCGGGCAACAAGGAAAAAGAATAAATAGATATTTATCGCTTGCATTGATAATGTTTTCGGTGTGAAACATTTGTTTCGTCATTAACGCGCTTGCAATTGTGGATTGGAATTTATTGGTTTCGAGGGTTTTTAATCGATTCCAACTGCAACTACTACATGCAGAAGTCCATGTTAAATCTAGTTATTTTTTGAAGTAAAACTTCTTTAGGCGCTAGGGAGTAAATCCGTACAAATGCAACGGAAATCCGTTACGCCCGAACTGCTCGTCATTCGCTCTCGATGAGATCATTTCTATACGCCGCGAAGGATTTCAACGAGAACAACAAAAACGGAAAAACGGACAACGGAAAAATTCAGACAATCGGGCAACAAGGAAAAAGAATAAATAGATATTTATCGCTTGCATTGATAATGTTTTCGGTGTGAAACATTTGTTTCGTCATTAACGCTGTTGCAATTGTGGATCGGAATTTATTTGTTTCGAGGGTTTTTAATCGATTCCAACTGCAACTACTAGATGCAGGAGTTCATGTTAAATCTAGGTATTATTTCGAAGTAAAACTTCTTTAGGCGCGACTAGGTGTAAATCCGTACAAATGCAACGGAAGTCCGTTACGCCCAAACTGTTTGTCATTCGCTCTCGATGAGATCATTTCTATACGCCGCGAAGGATTTCAACGAGAACAACAAAAACGGAAAAACGGACAACAAAAAAATTCAGACAATCGGGCAACAAGGAAAAAGAATAAATAGATGTTTATCGCTTGCATTGATAATGCTTTTGGTGTGAAACATTTGTTTCGTCATTAACGCGCTTGCAATTGTGGATTGGAATTTATTTGTTTCGAGGGTTTTGAATCGATTCCAACTGCAACTACTAGATGCAGGAGTTCATGTTAAATCTAGGTATTATTTTGAAGTAAAACTTATTTAGGCGCTAGGGTGTAAATCCGTACAAATGCAACGGAAGTCCGTTACGCCCGAACTGCTCGTCATTCGCTCTCGATGAGATCATTTCTATACGTCGCGAAGGATTTTAACGAGAACAACAAAAACGGAAAAACGGACAACGAAAAAACGGACAACGGAAAAACGGACAACAGAAAAATTCAGACAATCGGGCAACAAGGAAAAAGAATAAATAGATGTTTATCGCTTGCATTGATAATGTTTTCGGTGTGAAACATTTGTTTCGTCATTAACGCGCTTGCAATTGTGGATTGGAATTTATTTGTTTCGAGGGTTTTTAATCGATTCCAACTGCAACTACTAGATGCAGGAGTCCATGTTAAATCTAGTTATTTTTTGAAGTAAAACTTCTTTAGGCGCTAGGGTGTAAATCCGTACAAATGCAACGGAAGTCCGTTACGCCCGAACTGCTCGTCATTCGCTCTCGATGAGATCATTTCTATACGCCGCGAAGGATTTCAACGAGAACAACAAAAACGGAAAAACGGACAACGGAAAAATTCAGACAATCGGGCAACAAGGAAAAAGAATAAATAGATATTTATCGCTTGCATTGATAATGTTTTCGGTGTGAAACATTTGTTTCGTCAATAACGCGCTTGCAATTGTGGATTGGAATTAATTTGTTTCGAGGGTTTTTAATTGATTCCAACTGCAACTACTAGATGCAGGAGTTCATGTTAAATCTAGGTATTATTTTGAAGTAAAACGTTACGGCAGATAAGATAAGATGAGAGTCGAGTGCCAATGATTCGTCATTCGCTCTCGATGAGATCATTTCTAAACGGGTCGATTGAGATTAGTCGTCGTGTATGTAAATAGAGATCTGCCGTTGTATGCGTACCGATATCAACAAGGAAATCGGCATAAATAAATAAACATTTTAAAGTTACATTGTAGTACAAATCTTGATTTAATGAAAAATACCTGAATCAGTAGAATATTTTACCATGTTCCTTGAAAATAATGAAACAAATTAAACATTTGCGCCGTGTACTAAACGTATGTTTATTGATTAGAAATTATTTCTATATTATTCGTAGTTTCTATAAATCTTTGAAGTTATTAAAATGGAAAATATTTTTAGACAAGACAGATATTACAGCTGTTCAAAGAATGAGATTATATCGCCAGCGAAAAAGTAAAACAAATACCATCAATAAATGTATGTGAATTTTAATTACACGAAGTTATTCAAACACAATTATTACATGATGAGTAAAGTTGCAAAAACAATATTTGCTTAGACGTTGCTTAACATAATCCATAGAAGTTATTAATCAGCAAATACTTCATTTATCTAATGAAGGTTCATTTCCAAATGTTAATTACAATGACAAACCGATCATGCCATATTTGAAGTATGACTTTAATTACATTATTGTTTTTAAGTATTATACTAGTTTTTAATGCTATTATAAATATATAATTTCTAATTTATAATTATATAAATGTGTATGATGGTTGACACTAATAAATGTGTGCATTACGAGTGTTACCATATTACTAATAAACATTTTTCAAAATTGTAATATAATGTATTTATTTTTACTTAAATGCCATCTTGTACGATAGCAAAACAGGTTTACTTCAATCGCGTGTGAATCTTACGCGCACTCTTTTTATTTTTTTATTTTGCCAAGTGTAAGTTATAGTAATCGCAAAAAATCAAAAATATTTTTTTTGCATATCTTTACGTTTCACTGATTTCTAAACATTCTAGCATACCTTAGAAAAAAATGATTTATGTGTGTATAGGGATGTAAATGTGTGTGAGTACGGATACATTTTTTTCGTCAACGATTTCAAAAACACGGATGAATCATTTTCAATTATTCATAAACATTCGATTCCTAATGATAGGAAGACGTGCTGATTAGTTTTTGACAAAGACAGGTCTAGCGGCTTCGGAGATATGGAGCAAAAAAGTGCTAAAAATCAAGGTTTTCAAGAGAACGGATCAACCGATTCGAATGATGCAAAAAAACATTCGATTCGTAAATGATGGGAAAAAATGGCAATTTGATTGGCAAAGGCAGGTCTAGCCGTTTTAAAGATGCGGGCTAAAAAGTGCTAAAACTGGTATTTTATTCATTTTTGAGAGAACGGAGCATTCAATTTGAATGATTCAGAAAACATTTTATTTGTATTGACAGAACGAAAAAACTTTTAAAAAAGTGATTTTTTTCCAAAAATTTCTAAATTCTCAAAAATCTAATTTTTTCATAATTTTCAAAAAATGTTTTTTAATTAGGGTACGGGAACTTCTAGCAATTTGCTTTAAGACACGATGCCATGCACCACTAGTTTTTTTTTATTTTGTTGCAATATTTTTATTCACGATCTATCAGTGCCAATTATTCTAATCTTATAAGATCGATCATTCTAATCTCAAGATTCTCATCTATCAATCTCGATTTTAGAAAAATCATTTTTATGAAATTGCAAAAAATTTAATATATTTTTTTCATATTTTTATATTTCTAAACCTTCTTTTCATTTTAGCATGAGTTGGAAAAAGGGGCAAATGTACTTGTATGTGAATGCACCATGTATGAATCAACCGATTTGAATTTGAAAAACTATTCAATTCATATCGACAAAGCGGAAAACCCAACGCTTTTTTGGTAAAGTGCAGCCGTTTCACAGGAAAAAGTGCACAAAATCAAACTGTTAGATTTTCTGTAAAGATTTTACACAGGAAAAGAATAAGGAATTTCTAAAATCTCTATATGGAATTGACCCAAAGAAATAATTTTAAATGTTTCAGTTAAATTTTAGAATTTAATTCAGAAGTTTAATTGGTTTGCAGTTCTCTAACTTGGAATTCCAAGGTCATATATAAAAAACATTCTAACCTAATAATAAACTTATGGCTAAATATCATGCTAAAGGATTATTATCAAAATTTGAATAAAAGAAGGAAAAATAAAAAAAAACTACCATCTAATCAAAATACTTTTGGTATGAATATTGATACAAGGCCGTTTTCTCCTGATAGCGATGTCATAAGAATTAAGATGATGACCGGTTGCCTTCTACTTTAAAATAGTACTGACAAAAAATTATTTACCCGCTTTTGAAGTAATAGTGCACTTTTTTACCCGCGGGCCTTTAAGCTCCTTTAATAGATGTGAAAATAAATATTTTTTTTCTGATTCTTTTAAATAGTTCCTGAAGATATTTTTTTTAAAAAGGAGGCATGTTCAAAGCTTCGTAGCTAACCAAATTACAATGAAATGATTTGTGATTGACAATTGTACCAGAGATTTTGATAATAAAAAAATTAGTTTTTGATTTGAATAGAAACTTTGCTTGTATTAATACTTAATTAGAATATGTCGCGCACTGCATATCAGTCAGGCCAGAAGAGTCAAAAGTTTTTTGGCGTCTGTTGAAAATTAAATTAAAAAAAAATTAAAAATAAATTTTAATGCATAATTTGGCTCTGAGCCAGTACTGTACGTATTGCAAAAAAAATCTAAATTAAAAGTTTAGTTAAATAATATTTAGTTTAAGCTTGAAAAGCTTGCGGCGAAAACATTTTGTTATTCATTGAATACTTCGTTTTTAAAGAAATTTTTATTATATTTACATTATATTTATCATATTAATTTTTAATAATTTGTAAATTTTCTTAAAAAATCATGTCACAATTTTTGTTGTATTATTATATAGAAAATTATTGTCAGTAGTAACAGGCGTTTTCAATAAGATCTTGAACAGTATTAAAATATTTACTAATGGAACTATTAACTATTTCCAAATACTATGTCAGCACCATATAGGGTAGGGAGAGGCAAAAAGCTCAAATTTCACTTTGTTCGGTAAAACTTCCAGCTAACTCATTATTTTAGATATTTGTTATTTTTGCTGTTTTCAAAAACTTATAACCTGGTCCTTTTTATACCATAGGCGGGGTGAATTGAGACGGCCACGGCTGTCTGTGAGAAGTATCGAACATACAACTATGTAGTTTCGAGCCGAATTTGTACTACATCAAAGCAATAGTGGTATTTTTTAAAAAACTAAACTAAAGGACAGCAGTATTACTTGATATCAAGCTGTCCGTGGGAGACATTAAACATACCACCTCGTAGTTGGGAGCTGAAACTGCAGTAATAGTTATTAGTATAAATTTGGCTCACAACTACAAGGTTATAGGTTTGATACCTCTCAAGGACAGCCTGATATCACGCAGTAGTGTAACCTTTAGTATAGTCTAGTTAAATCAAATGTGATAAAAATATACTGTAGCATCAATGCAGATATTTATAAAATTAGATAATAGGTTGTGGCCACAGGACAAACAGGTTTAATGTTTATTTTTAATTTTAAATGGATTTCACGAAATAGTAGCAACATTGTTCAACCAATGCAAAATAAAAATTTCAAGAGTACATTTCTTTGAGAGGTAATACTGTATATAATTGGACTTGATATAAAAAAATATTATCAGGGTTGCAATATAAAATTATTCAACTCATTTCTTGTAAAATTGCCTTTTTCACCTTAATTTACTATTTACTTACACCTATGCTAGGCTAAAGGTTTAGTTTGTCCTTCTTATTTTTATACATGTTATATAAAAAAAACGATGAATCAAACTTAAAATCAACAACACATCTTAAAAAACAATTATATAACGTATACCTAAATAATATTATATTATCAACCCAAAAACTAACAACAAAATAAAATACTTTTGTTGTAGATTTTCAAACAGTACCATTTATCTCCTGATGACAACGTCGTAAGAATCAAGACGATGGCTGGTTATACATCTTTTTTCCTCTACTTTCAAATATTGTTGTTAAAAATTCTTAATTTTACTTGTTTTTAAAAATTCCTAATTTTACTGGAATTATAGGCGGTAGACTTTTTAACACGCGGACCTTTAAGCCCCGCTCTGCCCTAAGTGACTTTAATCATGCTCATTCTAATTGATAATTTTAAGTAATAAATTTGGGCCATTCCTTTAAAAACCGAACACCAATTAACCTTGACATTTTAGAATTTATCATTATTGCTAGATGTTAATTATTTAACAGTTGTAATAAATATTGTAATTAAAAAAAATGTTGTTTATTTCAATCGATGCGAGTTGGGGAAAGGATATGTAAATCCTATGTTAACAATAAACTGCTTTTATTGTTAAAAAATTGCAAAAACATTTTTTTTTCAATTAACTAAAAGTTGAATTCAAAATGAGTACAATAAAAAAAATCATACTGATCTGTTCACCATAACTGGAGATATTAAGATTAATGCAGAGGAAGACCATCAAAATTGAGCAAATTATCCAAATTTCAATCGTAAATATTTTCTTTAAAAAAATTTTTACAGCAAAATCCTGAAATACGTGTCAAATTATATTATGATTTTTTTTTTTTTTATTTTTTTTTTATTTTGGATATAATTTACATCTGTCCAATGGACATTAGGTAAATTTTGTGAATCACAAGTAACAAAAAGCTGTCTGCAAAAATAAACTATTGAATGCTTGAGAGAGTGCACAGTTGCAATCTCTCCTAATTTAAGAAAAGATTATGATCTAGAATGACTTGGAATGCCAGTTAGGTCCAAAGGCGTTTTCCTTTTTAATCTTTTGGTGTAGTTTGCTGAGATGAGTGCCTTGGCGAGCCCGTTGGGATGGTTCTCCAGTCGATGACTGTGTTTGATGGCGTATCTTGCGATTTCTTCTTCTACCGTGTGCAGGCCCGTGTCCTGGTGGAGCAGCCATACCGGTACATATTTTGGGGCGTTCAGGATGATCCTTAGTATCTTATTTTGAAACTTTTGAATAATTTTTGTATTGCTCTTAAATGCTGTCCCCCAAAGTGCAATTCCGTAGGTCCATATGGGTTTTAGGATAACTTTAAATTATATTATGAATAGTATCCGTAAACAAATTTTCAGACAATTCTAAAATGTCATATATTTTTTTGCCCAAAATCCGTACGATTTGTAAAAGAATGACCCATATATTCCTTTACAAATGAAAAAATACGATCGGCAAACACTAAATAATAATGTATATATAGTATTAATCGTAAATAAATGCAAACTATTCAAAATATTATATTGAGAATTTTAAAAATACAAGATAATCATAACAATTATTAATAAACTTATAATATCAATTATAAAGATTCTATGTCCAATTCAATAAATTATATCACTTATGTTTAATTTAGCAACTGCGTATATATAGCACATCAATTGCATTTTATAAAGTGATAATTATATGTGGTCAAATAAAAATGCTTTATTTAAATATACTGAGTTTATTTTCATTGTTGCTTGTTTAGCGTTCCATGGGCAAGAGAATTTATTTTACATACTAAAAGTGAATATAAACATGAACATGGCGGATTTATAGAGATCATATATAATTTAACATAGAGATGATGGGAGAAAAATACTATTACTAACATTACTAACAATAGTGACAGAACATTTCAATTACATTTAACATTATAACATTTCGTTACATAATAAGTGTGACAATGTTTGTCCAATATGACTTTAGCAAATATGCACAGTTCAAATTTTTACTGGCCTCAGGTCAAATTTGGCTATTGTGCGCAAGAGTCCAAATCCTGTGCTGTATGTAGGTATGCCGGCCAACTCCTTGAAGGATTTTTGTAACTGTAATTGAGCTGCTCTGACAACTCGGGCTGACCTGGAGTGGACCCTCAATAAATGATTTTCCAAAATCACGGAAGCACTAAAGGTTTCTGTGCCTCTAAAATCTGCTCCTTTCTCAACAAAAGTTTGAGACATTTCTTCCAGGAATTTTTTGCCAAGATCGAGGAAAAACTCGTCTGTGCAGGTGATTATCACAAATCTTTTATCTAACAGAACGGCGCACTGGTACTCTTTTAATTTTCCTTTTGCCGAATTCATTTCAAAAAAATAATTAATTAATAATTGGTAAATTGTTTTAAACTAGTGTTTTCTGGTTTTAAAATATGTGTTTGTTTTTTGAAACAAAATTACTTAGATGACATGTATGCAATCGACCAATTTTTTTTTTTTTTTTTTTTTTTTTTTTTTTAATTTTTATTTTCAATAGCAATCAGAATACATAACTATTCTATGAGCTATTTGGCTTATGTCATTCACTCACACACATACACACACACTTGCAAACACACATATAAATTTATCGGATCAATATTACAATCATATTCAGAGAATCACTTCAATAAATGATTCAATTATTCTGTTTATATAAGGTTGTGGTAGTTCTATGGTTCCTCCATATTATCTTCGGGCAGCTTCTTCTTCAGTCTTCTTGAAGTTGATGTCTCAAGAAGCTGAGTGACTATATTGTTTGAATGATGTTGTAGTTTTTGAAAGTGTTTTATACTGTTGATTTGTATTATTTATCGACCAATGAATATGTCGATTGGAAACTCTCACCCATGGCCATCTAGATTTATCTACTTAATCGATTTTTCGATATTTCGAAGCACTTATATTAAATGCAGATTTTTGTAATCGAAATATATCTCTGTCTAATAAAAATTTATTAATTTTAATTTACTGCTCGATGTAATTGAAATGATTGAGAAAAAATATTGGAATTTCATATAAAATATGTTGTTAATAACGTCATTTCTGTTGTTATATATTAAAAATATCTTCATTAATATACAAAACTAGTTGGTATTAGTATTTTGCCTTGAGGTAAGTTACATGAACTTTCCAATATGTATATGTGATAATAATCGACTTAATCAATAAAATATAAATTAATTTATGAGCGATTAAAAGTATTCCGAGTGGATTTAATACTTAATAGAGTACTTGGTCTTAATGAACATACTAAAACATTAAAGTCCTACCGAGACTGGTTAAATTATGAAAATTGTTGATTTGTGAAAATTTGCTTTTAGAAAATACTCCGAGTTAACGTATTCGTTCGTTTCCAATTATGTGTAATAAATGTACTCGGAATACTTTTAATCCGTCATAAATTAATTTATTTTTTATTAATTAAGTTAATTATTTGCACATATCGAGAAGTACATGTCACTTCCCTCAAGGCAAATACCAATACCAATCAGTTTTAATAAGTAGTAATAGTGATTCTAGTTGAATTTCTATCTATGATCGTGAGGATGATATTTCCAATTTTAAATAATCTTACGCTTTCATGGATATGATTACTTTTTGTTTAATATTATTCGCTACACGGAACCCGTCAAGACGAACTCTGTTTGTACCCAGACGAAGAAAATCAGTGACACGCAACGCACGAGTCAGGACGAAAGAATCAAGTGTTGACTAGTGGTGCATGGCATCGTGCCTTAAGGCAAATTGCTGGAACTTACCGTACCAAAAATTATTTTTTTTAAAAAGATTAACATTTTTGAAAAAAAAAATTACTCTGAAAAAATAAGAATTTTGAGAAACTATAAATTTTTGACAAAAACTTACTTTTTTTGAAAAAGAGTTTTTGAAGAAAAGTGTATTTTGAAATATTTTGGAAATTCTGAATTTTTTTTCAAAGCAACCGTATTACTTTAACTGCATAGAGACGAAATATCGACACGTGTAAGCGCCGCGTCGCCGTCTATCGGATAAACATTGGTTCGGAACCCATAGGAATGTAAACAAAATTTATACTTGTTGTTAAAATCTCTATAAAATATCTGATAATTTGATGTGCATACGTCTAATTTTTGACCGCCAAATGGCATTTTTTTTACTTTTTTTACTAAATCTCCGAAACCGCTAGACCTACCTTTATGAAAATTTGATCAGTTCTTCATCTTGTTAATATAAGTAAAATGTTTTTTGAATTATTCGAATTCCCGCCCCTTCGACGCCCCGTTCTCTCAAAAACTAAATTGTCACGTTTTGCAATATTTACCCCGTATCTTCGAAACCTGCCTTTGCCAAAAACTAATTAGAATGTTTCCCCATCAATACAAATCGAATTCTTTTTGAATTATTTAAATCTGTTGAATTGCGTTCCCGAAATTAGTGACAAAAATTTGTATCCGCACACACACGCATACATCATTTTTTGTAAGGTTTGCCAGATGTTCAGAAATCTTTTAAACATTTATTTTTTTGCTATTACTATAACTGACCCTATGAGAAGTTAATTTAATTTATCAATGATGATTCTTTAGTTTTTATATAACTTGACATTTTACGTTTTTGAACAACGGTTGAAAACTAATAGTGTTAGTATCATTTTTCTTTAAAAAAAATCGTTTTTCCAATCTGTGTAATAAATCGACTTAAACAATAGATTTTAATATTTACCAATTATAAAATTGTCACGATAAAAGTTTTAACTATGTTTTAACTGTTTATATATTTAAATTATAAAGCATTCGCTTTTCATTAAAGACTAATCAATTGGATTTTTAATTGATATTTACACGTTATATATATGCGCGTCAGTATTCTGAACTTTCATGAATTTCTATAATCAAAATACTTTTCGTAAGCCTATTATATTTTAAGATGTTCTTTAACAACATAAATTGGGCTAAATGACACGACAAAGGCCGCAAATAAATAAAAAACAAAAACACGACAAACATTACCATCCTGCAATTATTTATAAAGAAACCGCTGGGTTGATCGTCTTATAAAACTAATCAACACGACTCCTGATAGAGTAAATAATCTTAATTAAAGATACTGATAGAGTAAATTTTTAAATAGCTTTTAAATTTTTGAGATTGAACAGTTTCTAAGGAAATGTTAAATTTTCTATGACTCACATACATACATACACACATACATATATTTTCCAGTTTCGTGTCAAACAACTTAGAACGACTTGAAACGTCTAAAAAGCAAATTAGAAAATCAGTTTTACTAGCGAAAAAAAACTCTTGCGAGTAGTTAAAAAATAGCTCAGCTGATCACTGCACAAACTACAAAAATGTTTTGTAAATATTTAAAATTGGCTAAAATATTATTTTTCAGTTTTTTTGATTAAGGAGCCAAAATAATTATTACGATTGTTTATAGAATACAAAAGTTTTGATTGGAGTTCAAAATAAAAAGGCAATTCTCGGATAAAATAGAAATGTTATATTACAGGTCTATAATCCTATGGCTTGGTAGATACAAACTATCAAAAACGTATGTATGTGATGTGCAATCAAGCGTTTTACACATAAAAACTAACTTCCAAATAGCTCAAATGTTAAATATCAATTTCATCATAAGTGCAACTTTCTGATGTCACTTTGACAAAACATACGTGAAGTCTGGCCAAAGTTAAAAGTCTAACTTTTGAGCCATTTGAAGGTTAGGTTTTATGGGTGAAAAGCTCGGTCGAATAGCAAGTAGATGTAGTCATAGTCATAGATGTTTGACAGTTTGTGACAATCAACTCATACGATTATAGACCCGTAACATAACATTTTTTTTATCCGAAAATTAACGCCTAAGTTGGTAGTAACAAACTGCCAAAAAGCTATATATTTGCTTTGTGATCAGTCGTTTCACACATAAAACCTAACTTCACGTATGTGTTATCAGAGACATCAGAAAGCTGCATTCACCACAAAATTGTTATTTGACAATTGTGTTTTTTGGAGGTTAGGTTTTTAAGTTATGTCGACAAACCCACATGAACATATGATATTGCACTATAGGATCTTGCAGTAATTCAACGTAAACCTTAGCCAAAGCTAGCAATCAACGTTTTGATGCTTCAAGGTGGAGTTACTACTACCTATTGCATATATGTGCACTAATGCTCAAAGTTAACTACAAATGGGAAAATTTGCCTTTTTTTCTGAAAATTATTTTTAGGTTATTTTAGATTACTTCTCTGCTATTTGAATATTTATATTTACTTTCCGATAATGATCCTTATTTTTTGTGCAAAGTTCAAGTTTGAAGTTCAAAAATATATATTTCAATATATAAAGTTATAATAATAATTGTATAATATAAAAAATATTCAATATGTACCTTTACTTCATAAAGGTACCTAAGTTGTCTGCCCTTGGAAATAATACTTCTCCATTAGATATTTTACATTCGATCATTCTTAAAAAAACCATATATCAGTTTTTAGTGAAATAAAAAGAGATCTAATTACAGCTATGGGTAGATTATTATAAAGTTGACTTGCTTGATTACTATAAAATGACTTGCTTGAACTATAAAAATAATGAATAAGTTAAATAATTTTTAACTTAAATAAACAATAAATAAAAGTTTAATAGAAATAGTAACTATGGGCGCGTTAGAAATAGTTTTAGATAATTTGTTTGGTTATTCAAATTTTCAAAACCTATAATCTTATCAAGAGCAGCATATTGTCTTGAAAAATAATGTATATTTTTATTGGCAATAAATAATATGCAAAAAAATATAATTTTATCTATCGAGAAAACGATCTACAACATTTTTCTGAAAAATTCTTACTTATTTATACTCGTATCTTACTTATTTTTTTGTAAAATCATCACATTATTCCTAACAATCATAAAATTTTACTAAAGTGTGCAAGTGCGTCATTTTTTGCACCTAATTAGAATTATCTACTTATTTTAACTTTTATATATTTTTATTCATTTATAAAGCTTTGATAATATATAACAATTTTTGTGATTGCTGAATTGTTTAAATCAGCGGTTTCCAACCTGTGAGGCGCGCCCATCAGGGGGGCGCGTACATCTTTTTTCAGAATACAATTTTTGGAAATAACCTAACATTTTTGAGATGATATTATTACATAATATTGCAAATTAATTTGTAGTCTGATATCAGTTGAGTATTTATAAACTTAAATTGTTGAAAAAATTAAGGGTGGTACAACAATTCTTTTTATTAGAGCAGGGGGGCGCGATGCAAAAAGGTTGTAAACGGCTGGTTTAAATAGTTATCTCGAATAATGTGAAAAAAACACACCTTGGGTTAGTTGTAATCAAATTTGGGGCTAGTTGTAAACATATAGAATGGATGTAAAAATTACCAGATTGTTTATAGAAATTTTAATACATTTTATTTACTAAATTTTAGGTTACAAATTGAACACTTGAAAAAAATATTCATATTGAGTAAAACTTTCGGCTAAAATTCAGCTGACGTAGAGATACACTGGTTCACTAATTTTGGTCGCATACAAAAAATTCTACTCAAAATTTAACAAAAAATATTATATTTTCCTTTTCACTCGCAAATTGCAAGATTTATATGTATTTTGCCTCCGGAATGGCATCCGAGTGGAAAGGGTTAAAAAAATCTTATATTTATTTTATATTTGGTGTAATCAGACTAGCAATCACCACTCTATTTTATTTCAGTATTCCATTTTTTAAATTTTAGTGATTATAAAGTGGAAAAAAATACCATAGCGAACAGTTTAGTTATAAAAATTTAATTGATAAATGCAATTAATAAATCGTCCATGTATAGCAGACAGATGATGAGTTTTAATCCATCATATTTACCGACATTTCATATATAATTCTACGATTTTATTCCGACCCAAATCCAAAATAAAACAAATATCATAGATATATTTTTTTATTATTATTTGAAATAATGAATCAAAACATTGAGATTCCACGAGATCACCAGGTAACCGCAGGAAACAACTGAAAGCATTAAGAAAAATTTTTCCAGTAAGAAATTAGCAAAAAGTTCTTTGATTTATCATTTTGTTAGATCATGTGATTTTTTTTTCTTATAGTCTTATATTCGACAGTAGTTTATTCAATTCTTGCATAAGTGAATGGAGATGGTTTCCTATTTTCTTGTGATGCTTTATGTTTTTCTTTGAGGACGTCTTTGACTTATTTCATATTAGGATCTATGAATAGTTTCATTGGCAACAACAGAAAATGGAACATTAAATACAGCCCTTAGTATTTTGGCCTATGCCTTTTGTATTATAGGAATATAGAGACTAATGCAGTTTCTGCCAAAAAACCATCACATGTTAGATACTAAAGTTTCTGTAAAAAAAATTTATTGGTCATACCAAAAGTGCATTTATTATAACCTTGAGTTTTTTTTTAAATTGTGGTCTTTATACTTTTTATGCTGGATATACTTGTACATGAGAACTTAAATAAAATATTAAATACTTTGAAAATGAAACACATATCTACTATCAAATTAGTTCTTTGCATTGCCCTAAACTGTAAGTAAATTGAGACTAGCATAGTTTACATATAAAATTGAATTAAATAAAAAAAAATTAATCAGCATTTACTATAGCCCCTAGTATTTTAGATTGTGTCCTTTCTATTAATTTTATATTGGATGCATTTGCACATGTCTATTTTTTCAAATTATAAGTCTTTAGTAAAATTTTTGTATCACTTCTTCAATATTGAGGTCTCTATAAATAGTTTCATTGGTCACATACCATAGACAGTTCACTATAGCTTTCAGTATTTGATTGGGCCCATTCTGGATACATTTACGCAGGTCCATGGCAGTAAACCTTAAGCCCATAATTAAACTATTATAGTGCCTATACAAAATAGCATCACCTGTTTAATGTTAAGGTCTCCATGAATACTTTTGTCTGGCCACATACCACGAAAAATGTCCCTAAGTAATTTATTTGTGCTCTTATACTTGATACACTTGCACGTGCTCATAGTTCTATATCATGAGTTCATAATGAAATTATTATAATTTTTATTCATATTTTGGTCTAAAGTAGTATCTCTATTTTTGAATCATCTGTTTAATGTTGCGGTCTCTGAATAGTTTCATTGTTCATATACAACAGGGTATTTAACCCTTTGCAATCTGCTGTCCCCTCTGAGGTGATAATGTATGTATGGCATATCTCTGGGTTGCCCCTCTGAAGGTTCATGATACTTGATTAGTCTTTTGTAAGCTCTTGTTTTTTTTACTAAAATAATCTCTAGAAACAATTTTTCCAGCTTTTCAGAATCCATTCATGATTTTTGGGAAAATATTAAAACTTCCTTGTGGAAGAAGTAAGTAAATTTTTATATTTTTTATGACAATTTCATGTAAGACTTAATTTATGACAATTCTTCACTTGGTTCTTAAAGTATTTAAATTGTACAATATTGCATTTCTAGGTAGGTAACGTTAGGCATGGCGCAGGGTGTAAAAGGTTAACCCTTTGCACTCGGTGCGGATTTGATGTTACCGACCAGAAACTTGGCGCGTAATTTTGACGAACACAGTATAATTTTAGAACCAAGTAAGGAATTGTTATGAAATTTTATAATAAAAAATTTTAAACATTGAGGATCATATATTTTATCAATTTATTCTTGCGGTTGTCTGTATCCCAATTTTTTATTGTGTATACAACATATATGTACATAGTGGCGGCGACAATACCTCACCGCTCGAGTTACTAGAAAATTCACCATGTCGACATATTGTCACCATTCGAGTGCAAAGGGTTAAGATTTTTATGAATTGCTACTTGTTCACATATTGCAGGACATTTACTCTAGATTTTAGTAATAAAAGCCTTTAGAAGTTTAGATTGAGACCTTTATATTATTTCAATGCTGGATACACTTGCACGTGCATAAGTCCGTGTTGGAACTATTGAAATTTATATGCAAATTGCATTACCTGTTTAAATTTGAAATCTCTATGAATAGTTAGATTAGATATATTTGCTAAAACTCTTAAATTAAACTCTTAAAATTGAACCTGTTTTTTTTGCATTCAGTCATTTCATTTTACAATGAAGATTTCTGAACAGTTTGGCATACCTTAGAAAAAATCGATGTATGTGTGTGTGTGTGCATGTATGTTCGGATACATTTATTTGTCTACAGTTTTGATCAGGCGATTAGAATGATTCATCAACTCATGTATTAATGGAGACGTGCTGGTTAGATTTTGGCAGGTGCATTTTTGGAGATACAGAGTAAAAACGTTTTTGAGAGAACAAAGTAGAATGATTCGAAAAATAATACATTCGTATTGATGGCTAGACGTGCTGATTAGTTTTTGGCAAAAGCAGGTCTAGCCGTTTTGGATATACCGAGCAAAAGTGCAAAGCATAGCAGTTTTTGAGAGAACGAAGCATCCGATTAGAATGATGATGCTTGTGTCAACACAAGTGTGAAGAAATGATTAGTAAGTAATTATTACGGAAGACAAACCCAGTAATTAAAAATAATCTTTAAAAAATATTGAATATGAATATCGGATTTTATTAAAATTTTCGAAAATATACAAAGTTTTTCCAAAAATTTTATAATTTAAAAATTTTATAGTTTCTATATAAAGTTAAAATAAATAGTTTTATCTTTGCTTTTTGTTAAAATAAAAAATTTAGTTTCAAAATTTTTATATTAAAAATTTTAAAAAACATTCAATTTATATTGATAAGGAGACGTGCTGATTAGTTTTTTGGCTAAAGCAGATCTAGCCGTTTCGGAGAAACGGGGTAAAAAGTGCCAAAAATCGTAATTCAGTTTTCAAAATAACGATGCGTCTGATTTGAATGATTCACAAAACATCTTTCTTGTATTGACGAAATGAACAACTGAGAAATTTCTGGAGAGGCAGGTCCAGCGTTTCTGAAGAGAAGGTGAAATAAAAAAATGTGAAAAATAATGCCATTTGACAGTCGAAAATAATACTAAATAATACTAATAATAAATAATAAATGATTAGAAATATCAAAATAATCATTAGACATATCAAAATATCAGATCTTTTATAAAGATTTTAATAATAAGAATAAATTTTGTTTATATTTCTATGAGTTCCGTACTAATGTTTATCACTTGGAATGCCATGCACCACAATGCCATGCACCACTAATTTAAAACCAGTTTCCTACTTAACACACTCCCACATGCTCGTACCTCCACCAAACCATACCAGTCCATACCAAAACTATAACAGTCCCAATAGAAAATTGCATCAATTTTTCTCCGCGACTATGGAAATCAATGCTCCTTTATCCTCAGCGAGCTCGCAATACCGACTAACCCATGCAGCACACATCGACATTCGCCCGTGCGCACTTCCACTCACACCTAGCCAGACTCGTACGGATTCACACACACGCTCGACCTGTCTCTGTGCCTGGAATCCGTACACGCACCTTCGCCTGTGTTCGCCGCCTCTCCGAATGTTCGTGAGAATACCAACCGGAGATTTTGCGACAGAAGCGCCATGAGCGCCGCCCGGGACGGTAGCTCGCGGCACTAGCGGTAATCCAAAAAAATGGGATTTAATAATAATAATAATAATAAATAAAATTCAATTTAATAAAAAAATTAATAAATAAATAAATATTTATTACGATCCGGACGCGGTATATTTGTAGTGTACAAATCGTTTTTATTTTTTCCCTCTTCGTGTGTCGTTTTTGTGCAATGCGCAACAATCGGATGACTCTATTTGTGTGAATTTTAATTTTTTTTTATAAATTTTCAATGTGCTAAAGCATATGTGTGTGTACTGTTTAATATAAGTGTGTGCAAAATTCTAAGCGCAACAATTGTGTGTAAAATATATTTCGGTAGTAAATTTTATTCGGTTTGTTGTGGAATTATTGTTGTGGATCCACAAGAGGATTTAATGTTTGATTCAATAGTTTTGAGTTGAACTGGGTTTTTTAAAATCAAGGTTTTTGATTAAATATATTTATTAATTATATTAAAAAATACTGCAGTAATATATATATATATATATATATATATATATATATATTTGTATAATTCTAAATTTCATGTTGATATTAACAAATAATCGGGCATAACATCAATAAAACACCCATAAATTTCTTTTAAAAATTTATTTTACAATCCATACGTTTCGGCTATAATCCTACCCTTCATTCAGTGGTAACTAAAATAAACTCTAAAAACAAACAAATAAGATTGAAAAATTATAGAGAGTAAAAAAGTACTTATTAACAATTATAAGCACTTATAAAAGACATGCATTTCTTTTAAAAAAATTATTTTAGAGTCCATACGTTTCGGCAAAAATAATCATTTAGAGCTAACCAGAATAAAATTTGAAAACTAAAACAATTGATATTAAAAATGATAGAGAGTAAAAAAGTACTTAATAACAAACTGTAAACACATTTTTGCTTCCTATATTTTCTCAGGTTCTAATGTTTTAGTTTTTTAAATTTTATTGTAGTTACCACCAAACGAAGGCTAGGATTATAGCCGAAACGTATGGATTGTAAAATAAACTTTTAAAATAAATTTATGGTTTCTTATTTATATCTATTAAATTAACTATGAAATATGACCAAACGCTCTTTTTGCACTATTTATTAAGTATTTTAAATTTAACAAACGTTTCGAGACTCAGTTTGTCTCATCATTAATGTGATAAATCTGAAAAAGTACTTTACCTAGATTAAAAAAATTACAAGATTACAAGAAGATATAATAAATAAAAAGTTTAATACATACCAAACCAGAAAAAATCACACATATGTAAAAATATTGTTTAATAAAAAAAACAAACCAATAAGAATATAAAAAACTAAATGTAAAATAAGAAAATTATATGGAAAGCCATATGATTGACAAATTTGCAAAATAAATTCACAATTCTAAATATTTTATTTTCAAATAGATTTGAATTACTTAATTTATTTGTAATTGTGAAATTTTGAATTGTAAATCTATTTTACAATTCGCCAATCATGTGCCTTCCTACATAATTTTATTATTTAACATTTAGTTTATTATTTTATTGCATTGGTTTGTTTTCTTTGATTGATATTTATTTTCATTATATCTTGTAATTTTATAAAGTTTGTAAAATATATTTTTTTAATTTGTTCACGCAATGATGACACATACAGTGTCGAAACGTATATAATAAATTGTAAATTATTTCTTACCTTTTATATTTATTATCTTATAGTCCAATATTTGATTGCAATATATATATATATATATATATATATATATATATATCTTGCCAAATGTTTTAAAAATATAAAAACTGGGACTGTTTCAATATTGGTGCACTTATATAATCCACCACATAAGATATAAATATTACCTTTAAAAAAATAATATTCGGCTATAACGTCCTAATAAAATAAAATTCCTTTTACTTTTTATTGATATTCCAAAAGAAATTGCTCCCTTCTTCAGAATGATCAAACATTTTACAATAGAGAATAATATTTATGATACATATTTATCAACCATATTTTAAAAAAATTAAATGATTAAAATTTAACTTTAAACTTGAAAAATTAATAAACTAAAAAAAATATTAAAATAAAAAACATTTTAAACAAATAAATTTTAAACAATATAAAATTTTATAGAACATAGTATATAGTAACTTTTTTTGAATACCAATGTCAAATTATTAAGGCTTGTTTTACAAATTTATTTATATTTGAGAAGAAATTGCTCACTTCCTCAAAATTATCAAACAATTTACAATACAGCAATATCTTTACCAGATCTCTCCACCGTATTTCTGTTCATACGCAAACAAATAACAATCTTCAGATTCATATAAAATACTTAAATTGAATCTTAAAGAACTAAAAAACTATTTTATATTAAGACTATAACACCAGAATATTTTTTATTTATTCCATTAAAAATGTTAAAATAGTTTTTTTTCAAGATTTGATTTTTTATTGAATGCTCCAAAAATTTCTGTTTCTAAGTAGAGAAAAAATTTAGTTGATATTTTTTCTATATACTCAATAAGCAACAGGATTTTGCAAAAAAAGTACATTATAAAATATAAAAGTGTAAAATAGTTTATCGTTTAAAAATAAAAACGAATATAAGTACTGAATGATAAAACCGCTCAATTCCCTTAGAGAATCGTTCAGGAATATTATAACCATTAAAGTTTCGATACAGTAATAAAAAATATACGAAGCAATTTAAAATGACCAGAAGTCCGGAATGATCAGAACGTTATATGGGGAAGTACAATTTTTAAGATAAAAATGATCAGCAAAAATTTATAAACTTTAATTTAGACACTAATGTTTGGGGTAGTTAGAGGCTTGTTGTAACAGTTTTTTTTAAATAAATGCATCTCAAGATTCACTGATTATATTTTTACGAAACAGAACTGGGTAGTTGCTTTAACTATTCTTCTACCAAATCAAGTAAAAATAATTCCGTAGCTATTGTTCATTATTTCACAATTAATTATTATCTAAAACAAGTGCGGTGTTGCAACTTGAGGTACGTATTTGAGGCTAGTTGTAACATCTATCAGGAAAGTAGTAATAATAAAAAACGCACATGATCCACTAAATTAATCATGTTTAAGAAAATTGACTTGTTTCTAAATAATTCTTCTTTTTCATCAATGCAAACTATTAGTAATATAAATAAAATGTATAATGATTCCTATAATATAAATTTTCATCACAAATCAACATAAATTACAAGTTATATCATGATACAACTAAAAACTATATTATCTCCTCCTGTAATATAATTTACATGTACCTACATCTTACAAACAACACTTTTCACACAATTTTCTTCACTTGCATCTGTATATAAATCTTGTATGTTACAACTTGCCCCAAAGCTTTGTTTCAACTAACCCCGGGTGTGTTTTTTCCACATGAATAAAGATAAACTTTTAAACAATTTAGCAATCACAAATATTGTCACACATTATCAAAATTTGTTTAATTTGAAACAACATAAGAGATATAGAATATAAAATTAGCTAATAAAAATAACTCAAACCAAAATTTGATGTGCAATTTTATATTGCATGTCAAAAATGACGCATCTGCACACTTCTGTTTACTGCGTAGGCCAGCAGGACAGTAGCTATAACTGATTATGCAGGAAGGTTCAATGAAGACAATAAAATATTTTAAAATCTAAGATACTCTTGAAAACGTCTGTTATTACTTACCCCTGTTACAATAAGCCCCCAGTTTCCCTATACATAATTTTAATCAAAATTTTAAAACAAATTAAAACCCCGTTAAGATGATTTTGTACGATGAAATTTTTCGCGTAATACGCCGGTCCCAGTATTTTTAAACGTATTTCTATCCCGCATAATATGATTTCTCGCATAAGACGCGTTTTTTATCCAATCTATATATAAAATATATACCCATGCTAACAAACTTATACATATCAGGAAGTTTATATACACTTATATTAAATTTGTTAAATATAAAGAAATACTTATGTTTTTTATAGTCTTAATAATCTTAATTATCTATAAATTATTTAAATAACAATAAATTACTATAACTGTTTATTTATTTATTTATTTACAAAAAAACATTTTACTTATAAAAATTCATTACAAAAATTTCTGCTTTTTATAGTAAATAAAAAATAGTTTTCTGGTAATTTGGAATAATGCAACTATCCTTGTAAATTCCCTTAAGACGATTTACCAGGGTCTAAACCAAAAGCACGTTTTATGCGAGAACGCGTATTAAGCGTGATATGAATATTATAATTGCAGGAAAATCATATCAACCATAATCGTATTAACAGTGTTCTACTGTAATTGCTTATTACTCCGTAAAATAATCTAGCAATTTACTATTCCAACTACTAATTAATTAAATTAAAATCAAATCAATCCTCTAATCAAATTTAACTACGTCCAATGAAGTTGTATTAAACGCATTAAATTTATATAATCATCATTTAATAATAAATCAATAAAGATAATTTGAACGATTTATCTAATTAGAATTCAAGTTGAATTTAATTGGTGTAATATAAATATAAATAATTACATTTTAATGATTTCATAAAGAAAAATTATACTGAATACATGAACGTTTTGGCAACAAGTGGGTGTCATCAATAAGTTATTTATTTAGAAAATCACAAATAGATAATATAAAATTGAACTAGTGGTATATGGCATCGTGCCTTAAGGCAAATTGCTGGAACTTTCTGTACCGTAACGAAATATATTCGAGGAAAATTAAGTGTTTTCGTATAGATTATTATTAAATAGTAATAAAATTATTTTTACTTGATTCGCTAGAGTAATAGTTACAACCTCTATCCTTCTTTATTTAGTGAAAATATGATAAGTGAATTTTGAGATATGTTAATTGAAAAAAAAATCCCCTAGCTCCCCTACCTTTTAGTTTATGGACCTGCCTTCGAACAAAACATTTTCCAATTACAAATATACAGCAAAAAATATGTCTGATAAAAACAGCAATGAATTCTAGTAGATTATCAATTAAAATTTTATATCGGAAAAGTGTCATACGTTTAAAACGCTTTGAAGTTAAAGCGTGTGCAATCGTGGAATCGTATTTAAAAGTTTTAATATAAAATGATGAATAATACCTTTGTGAATAAATGTTAGCTCAGAAATAGCATTGTGATGATTTAAAAGGCTTTTAAACGTAAAATTACGTGAGAAATATAACGAAGTAATTATGTTTAATGCAGTTAGAAAAGTTACTTGATACAGCTAAATATGCATTTTGCATACATACATACACAATAAAAATAATATATATATATATATATATATATATATATATTTATATGATATATTCTGTATAGATATGTTTTCTGAACAAAAAACTTCTGTTTTTATTTCATACAACGATTTTTATCACGTTTTGAAGATTTATATCGTTTTGAGATTTATATCTCAAAAATTGCTTAAAACGCAACGACATAAAACTGAAAACATATTTTCACATAAGACCAAAAAATATTTTAAAATAAATATTTATACTTCTATCTAAAAACTTGAAAGCTATTTTATAAAACATCTAACGATTTATACCACAGTTATCTCTATTTGTAAAACTTATAAATTTCAATCTATAAATGTAATTTTGATGAAAATTTATTGTAATATTTTACTTAATATAAATATTGCAGAAAATCTTTTTTTTTTCTTTATTTCTTCTATATCTTTCAAGAATTTAAAGTTTATATCAATGTAAAAATTTTATTTCTTTATTAACGCAACTCACTTTTTTTTAATTTTCAATCATTTTTAGGTGTCTTGATGTATTCAAATTAATTAAATACACAAAATTTATTAATGTGAATTTTAACTTTTTATTTTAATTAAATTTCAATTAAAATTTTTTTTTTAAACCTTCTTAGTAATGACGATGTAATTTTTAATATGAAGTAATATATTAAAAGCTTTCATAGCTCTAAAGCTAATTAAAATTTTTGAGTCTGATTTTTGAACGCAAAAAAATAGTGACATCTCTGCAAGAAAATAATGATACAGCCTGATATATATTGTGATATATATATATATATATATATATATATATATATAAGCCTTTTTGACTTACCGAAACGAGTATTTTATTCTTCTTGGTGTATTCTAGAAGACTTCCTTAGAATCTGGTCGTAAATTCGGGATCTCTCCAGGGCATTCTCTATAACAAAACAAGTTTATATATATTAATTTTAGTATAAAATATCATATAGTATAGTGCAATGAATTAATTTAAGAGTAAAAAAATATAAACGTTAGCTATACATAACAAATGAGGAAGAAAACCAAAATCCATTTTTTTTAGCAAAAACATAGTAACTACACATTTTAACATCTGGGCAGTACATTAAATAAAAACAATCAAATATTTTATAGTATCCTAATTTTTTAGAGTTCTAATTAATTTGTAAGATGTTGACAACAGATTGTCAATTTAAATTAAACACTGTCAAGTCAATTAAACATCAATTGAATATAATATATATATTATTTGGAAAATAAGAACTTTCAATTTCAACCATTTCCATTTAGTCATTTGAATTTTTAAGCTGCAACATGTTAAATTAGTCGTTATTGAGGGTGGTTTATGTTCAACACGGGCTGTCTCGTTCAACTCGACACAAAGACTCCGGCAGAAGTATTTTAATCGTCCCGTTCTCGTCCCGTTTTCATCCCGCGTCGTCCCATTCTCGTCCCATTCTCTACCGCCGATCGTCATTCTTCACGAAATAATTAAAACGCGGACAATGAGTTGTATGAAATTAACTTTGCTTTTTATGGGATAATAATGTTTTCAAGAAACCTATGTAGGCGCCTGATTAATTACTCAGAAGAACCTATTTAGGAACCAACGAGGTTGGAATTAGGTGTGGGGGGTGGAGATTGGATTTAAGCGAAACTACTTCTAGATCGTTACATAGGGAAACACTTTTTTTCTAGTTTCTGTCTTCGAAGTGGCATATACATACATACATGCGTGTTGAGAAAGTTTGATGTTGATGTTGAAATGTATGATTAATTTCTTGGAAGGCGTAACATCAAGTGAAAAATAATTGTAGTAAAGTTTTTTAAAATATCTTTAATGTTCCATACTTTACGACGTAAAATTCTAATTTATTATCAGTAGTTTTGAACTTCTTAGACTAACACAAATTGAGTAGTAAGCAATTAATAATGGGAATAAAGTACTAAGTATCAGTGGTCACCTTTTCATAAAATAATTTTTAGAAATGAAACGAAGAGAGATGTCGATCATCCGAGACACTTTTAATTTTTGTCAATAAAATTTCTTACAGAATTTTTTTTTCACCAATTAATTAGGAAGAAACAGCCTTTGCGATCTCTGCTAGAAACTAATCAGCATGATATCCAACTGATATCTTTTAGACGATTTTTAAAGTTTCTTGTATCTACAAAACGGCTTGATCTACCTTTTCCAAAAATCAGCATGTCCCGCCGTCAATACGTAACAAATATTTTTCGAATTATTCAAATCGGGTAGTTCGTGTTCTGTGAACGAAACATTGTATCCAAAAATACACACACATGCATCCATTATTTGTTCAAAAGACCTTGAAACGTGAAGATATGAATTTCATTTTCTGTTTTTTGCGATTATTTCAACTTACCCTAAGGAAAATTAATAAATTTGTTGCGAAAGAGCTATTTATATTAAATGTTAAAAACTATATACAAAATAATAGTTAAACGATTTTAGTTAATTTCATATGCGTCATTCAAGTTGTTTCTCTATAGATTGTCTATTACATTTTATCCTAAAATCATATACCGAAATTGGGCTAGTTATAATTTAAATAGATCAGATTCGAAGTGTAATATTAAAAAATAATGGTTTCATATTCTAATATATTTTGTTGAATGTTGGGAATTGTTGATCTTGATTATAAATATATTTTTATAACTATTCATTTAATTTATTGATCCTTGATAAAAATGCTCAATTTTCACCATATCCTTTCATTGATGTTTTATATTCGATGTTATATTTCATAAAACACCAAAAAAATAATTAAAAGCCAATAAAAGATCCAAAGAAAAAACAGTAAAAAAATGATAATAAAGTTTAGTAACACAACAGAGAAATTTATTTTTTATGTATGGAAGAATGTTTTGTAGAAAACTAAAATCAAAAATAAATATTGGATTTACATAGATTTATTTGAATGAATGAGATCTTTAACAAGCAAACACATAATTGATAATATAAATTCGTTTTTCCCTTATATGTATATATATATATATATATATATATATATATGTTTATATGTTATGTATATATATATATATATATATATATATAATAAATTTGAATAATTTGAATTACTGGATCTGAATAATTCCAGTTATAAAGTCTCGAGTATACTTCGAGTTATGGGTTTTTATATATTACAAGAAAATGATTTAGTACTTTGTCTTGGAGAGAATTATATGTTAACGGAGTCCGAGATAAAAAAAAATCAAATTGTATATATGAATAGATAATGCATATATTAAAATAAAATGGTATATTGTAATTAAATTAATCGTTATCATTACACTATAATTTATACGCTTATTTGAAATCTACATTAATTAATATGACAAGACAATAATATTTAAAGTGAGCTTGATCAAAGCAATTTGAGGAATAAGATTTCTTGTATTACTGAAGAACAGGGTAGAGATGGTATTAAAGGTCGCCGGTTAAAAAGGTCCATCACCGATATCTCAAAAATAAGTGAAATTAAGATTTTTTTTCAACAATATTTAAAAGCAGAGGAAAAAGATGTACAACTAGTAAATGTAAAAAATGTATCCATGAAATAATTTTTTTGCATTGGTTGAGTATTGTAGCTACTATTTCGTAAAATCCCTTAAAAATTTAAAGTAATGCATTGGTATAATAATTATTTTAATTTATTGATTGATTGTTAAGGTGGTAAATTGGGCCTCAAAACGTATGGGCTTATTTGAAAAGTTAAAAAAAATAATAATAACTATGTGGATGCATATTAGAAAACTTTATTTCCATGATTTTTTATTTAATTATAATAATAATTTATTAGCTCTTGTGCATAGCAAAAATACTCCAACTCGTTAAATAATATTAGCTTAATTAAATATTATTTTCTTCTGATGTCGAGGCAAAATATTGCAAGCTTTTACATTTCAAAGGCCGGCGGTGGCTCCTAATAAATGTACCGTCAGTGGTTTTCTGCACTGCACTCTACTTTAAGCAATTAAGGAAGTAGAAGTGTATAATGGGTCTGACGTCTTCCCCACCTGCCCTGGACAATTTAGTTTTGGCCAATGGCCAAACATTTTTGCACAAATCGTTTTAATTACAATTATAATATCTAACACGGCGTAGAAAATCAATCAATTTTTAGCCATTTTTTTATCGTTTTACAGATTTTTTTTAATTATTGAATACTTATTCAAGAAATTTAAAGATTTCTTACACAAAACGCTTGATTTTTTATAACTATAGTTATTCGGACTTAAAGTAGGGTAGGGCAGAGCAAAAAGGTTCCATTTGTTTTTGAGCAATTATATTGTGAAAACCATGCCAATTATACCACAACAAGTGACACATATCAAACAAACAATTATTTAATAAACTCAATTTATTGAAAAATCCAGGATTTATTTAATAAATCCAAATATTCAGGGCAATGCATCTAATAATGAAGAAATTTATAAAATCTTTATTATTTCCATACGTTTCGACATATTATTTTATATCATCTTTAGTAGAATATAAATTAGAATATTTTAAATAACCGAACAAGACTATTTATTACAGAAAAATACTATTTATTGTTAATTACAGAACAAGACTATTTATTGTTAATTTAAATAAAATTGTTTGGTATTGGTATTTTACCTTGAGGCAAGTTACATGAACTTTCCGAAATGTGTAAATAATCGACTTAATCAATTAAATATAAATTAATTTATGAGTAATTAAAAGTATTCCGAGTAGATTTATTGCACATAATTGAAAATGAACGAACACGTTAACTCGGACTATTTTCTACAAACAAATTTTCAAAAATCAACAATTTTTATAATTGAACCAGTTTCCGTAGGACTTTAATGATTCAGTATGTTCATTAAGATCAAGTACTCTATCGTTATACCAAGTAAATTGTCTAATTTTAAGCTTAACAAACGTCAAAATAACTACTAATTTTCTCAAACTTTGATGACTTTTAAAAATTAAACTACTTGTAGTAAGGCCATAATATTTCAGTAAGTTCTATAAGACCATGATATATATTGTCAAAGTTCCATGAAAATCGTGTTAATTTTTTTGCAACAGTTAATTACAAAAAAATGGCTGGGTAGATTTTCACCTAAAACTAATCAGTATCATTTCCAACAAATATCTTTCTAACAGGTTTTGATTTTTTCAAATCGATTTGTTAGTATGAGCTTAAATGTGGACGAAAAGTTTAACACTTTTTTCCAAATTACAAAGAAACGGCTGGGCAGATCGTCGCACAAAACTGAGAAACAATAATCCTCATCGAGATACATCGAATGGCTTTTAAATTTTTTTAAAATCGGTCGAGCCGTTTTTGAGAAAATGTTGATTCATGGAAAAAAATCTGTTCACACATACACACACATACCTTTTCCAAAATTGGTCTCATTCGATTCAGAATGGCTTGAAACGTCGAGAAAACATGAAATTAGCGAATCGAATTTTTTCTTCAACAAACTTCTTCGGTAAGTTAAAAATTATTTGATTTTGTCATTTGCAAATAATTGGATTTCAATTCAAATTGACTAAAAATAGTCGAGATGTGAGAGTATCAGTACAAATAATATAAAACAACATTCATTTACTCCACGAATAACAATTTATCGGTTCATTCAAATATACCGAATATCGAGTGTACCTTGAAATGGAAAATAATGCAAAATTTTCTCTCAGAATCAATAACTTACGCCATCAGAACGATAAAGATATAGCATCGAATATAATGTAGATTTAGTGCTTGTCATTCAAGTCATATCGCTCCACCGCAACGGCCCCATCATTCCCACGCATTCCTATCCCATATTTACTCAAATCCCCACATTTTGTACCTGTATATTAAAAACATTATTACCCCGATAAAAATCCCTCGGACGACCATTCATACTCGTCTTTTAATTATTTCTAAAGAATCGCTCTCCATCTTCCGCTCCGCGCCCTCGTCGGCGATTAAAATATTTCGGCGGTGCCTACACCGTTGTTCGTTCGACGAGTCTTTCTTCACGTATAAATGATCCCCCCAATTCTTCTGCAGAGCGTCCCCCCGCCGCCCCATCCGATGAATGGGGAATGTAGTTTCGGTAGCGGCGGATTGGGGTTGGGGGGAGACCGGTCGGTGTATCCTTTCCGCAAAGGCGCATTGCCGATGCTTCGTGTGTCTCTGTCGGCGGCGGTGGAGCCTCTCGCTTGCTCTCTACGGTCTGTGAGGATTGCGTTACATGGCAAAGCATTAAATATTACTTAGCGATAATAATAATAATAACCAGTGCATTACGGTGTTGCGCTTTCGAACGATTTTATAGAAAGTCACGGTCGATAAATATATAATATTAGAATTATTGGAAAAATTTAATGACATTCGAAAAATTCAAGCTTAGCAATTTCTAAACATTTTTATTTACTCAAAATATCTAATAATTATTTTCAATCTATATAGAATTATTAAAAATTATGTCAACTGTTTTAGACTGCAGTTAAAATCATTGACCAGTGTTAAATTTATATTATCTAAAGCATCATTATATAGAATAGAATTATATATTATGTAGAATTTTAGTAAATATCCTATTCCGTTATATCATTATTATGCATATTTTGCAATGTAAATCCCATTTTGCATATGAGATTTACATTGCAAGTAAGTATCCCAAGTGGGATGCATCCCATCCCACATGTTTCTGAACGGAATGATCGTTATTTATTATCTTCCCGAAGAAGAAGATTATGTTTTCATCAAAAAATCCGATTCGCTAATTTTATGTTTTCTCGACGTTTCAAACCATTCTGAATCGAATGAGACCAAATTTGGAAAAAGTATGTGTGTGTGAACAGATTTTTTGCCGTAAATCGACGTTTTCTCAAAAATGGCTGGACCGACTTCAAATATTTAAAAGTCATGTATCTCGATAAGAACTAGCGTTTATCAATTTTGTGCGACAATCCGCCGAGCCGTTTCTTTGTAAATCGCACGTTTTAGTCCACAATTCTGAATTGATTTTGAAAATTCAAAAACTGTTCGAAAGATATTGGTTGGGAATCGACTTGAGTAGTTTTTTGTAAAGATCGGCCGGGCCGTTTTCTTGTAATAAAGTGTTAAATTTTTTTTTCAACGATTTTTATTATTATTTTTTTTACGGTAGATACCATCGTCTTATAGATCATACTAAAATAATACGGTTCTGCGACAAGTCGTTTAATTTTAAAAATTCGTCAAAGTTTGCAAAAATTAGTATCGTTTTTTGGCCTTTATCAAAATTAGAATTTTCATCGCCGATTGCTCAAAAGCGCCTGAACCGATTTCAAAAATTTAAAAGCCAATCGATGTATTGTGATGTGGATTATCTTTTTTCAGTTCTGTGCAGCGATCAGACGAGCCGTTTCTTTGTAATTTGAAAAAAAGTGTTAAACTTCTCATCCATATTTAAGCTCATACTACCGAATCGATTTGAAAAAAAAAAGAAAAATTATTTGAGTGATATTAGTTTGTAATGATACTGATTAGTTTTAGGTGAGATTCTACCGAGCCGTTTTCTTGAAATTAACTGTCAAAAATAAATTTTAAGCCGATTATTTGGAACTTTTTGGATGATACATATCATGGTCTTATAGAACTTAATGAAATATTACGGCCTTACAAGTAGTTTCATTTTAAAAATTCATTAAAGTTTAAGAAAATGAGTAGTTTTTTTTTGACGTTTGGTGAAATTAAACTTAGACGATTTACTTGGTATAACGATAGAGTACTTGGTCTTTGAACATACCGAACCATCAAGTCCTACGGAAACTGGTTCAAATATAATAATTGTTGATTTGTGAAAATTTGCTTTTAGAAAATACTCCGAGTTAACGTGATCGTTCGTGTTCAATTATGTGTAATTAATCCACTCGTAATACTTTTATTCACTCATAAATTAATTTATTTTTTAGTGATCAAGTCGACTATTTACACATATCGGGAAGTTCATGTAACTTGCCTCAAGACAAAATATCAATACCAACTAGTTTGTTGATAGTTAGCAAAAAAAATATATATAAAAGAAATTTACAAAATGTTTGAATTTACAAATTGATTATTAACTTCCTGTAGGGTAAGTTATAGTAATGGACTGAAAATCGAAAATAACATTTTTTGCATATTTTTACGATTCAGCAGTTTCTGAACATTTTGGCATACCTCAGAAAAAAATTATGTGTGTGTGTGTGTTTTTTGTGTCCGCTTTTTTCGTTCACGTTTTCGGGCACATTTTTTTTGACGATTGTGCATTTTCTACGTTATGTTTTATATCTGAAACACCTGATTGCACACCAAATACATAGATTTTTGACAATATGTTACCACCAATGCATACGAAGGTACACCCGTCTGCCGTCTCATAGTTTTGCCATAACATTTCTATTTTATCGGAAAATTGGCCTCCATACTTAACGAAAAATCTTTATATATTATGCTGATAATGAGAGCATCCATAGTTCATAATTTATAGTTTAAAGCATCCATAAGCATTTAAAAAAAGCTAGTTTATAAATATACTTTCCATGTATCCATTGTCTAATATAAGCCGTTGATGATTCAGTCGTAAGTAGCTTTCGCCCGTGTAAAATCCGCTTTCGATTCGACCCGGTCCTAATGCGGGTATATGCAGATAACCCATTAATAACGAGAATCTACGCATGAATGGGCGGTGAATAAATTATGAACCAAAGGCGAGTCCGACTCATAATTCAAACAAATATTACACGAAACCATAGAAGAATACCACTGAAAGAGTTTGGCATAGAAGCATATTTGTTTGAAACGATAGATATTTGTATAAAGCATTTAGTTGTTGAATTTAACCTGGGATTTGGAGATAGAGAGTTCTTCATACACATTCGACTTACCAAGAAGCAAATTCTTGGATAAAATCAAACTGTTATGTTACGGGTCTATAATCGTATGAATTGGTAGTCACACACTGTCAAAAAGCTAGGTGTTTTTTTGCTTTTTGAGCGTTTTGCACATAAAACCGAACCTCCAAAAGGCACCATATCAACTATGGTCAGACTTCACGCAAGTGTTACCAAAGTGACAACAGAAAGTTGCACTTATTACAAAATTATTATTGAACATAACATTTCTATGTTATCGAAAATTGACCCCATTTTTCCCAAGAGTTACAGAATTAAAGAAAATTAGTGGTACATAGCAGTGTGTCTTAAGGCATTGCTAAAACTTTTCGTACCGTAATGAAATATTCGAGAAATTTTAAATGATTTCAAATAGATTATTATAAATACTGTGTAATTTTCATTATTTTGTATTTTATAGACAAAATATAAGAGTCTATAAATTGACAAAGGCGAATTGACGAAGTTTATCTATGTTTACATGAAAAGTATATAAACAAAACTTAATCAAGCGGAGTTAGAATGAAGGACCTTAACTCATATTTTTCAGAAATATTTAAAGTGAATTGCAAAGTTAAAATTATTTATTTCAAGAACACAAGGGAGCTTTAGAATTTTAGCTAAAATTAAAATTAAAATATTACACTAAACTATAACAGATATAAACAAGGTTGACCTTATTAGTTCAATATGACTCTTTTACTTAATTTCTTATATAAATGTAATGTTTTAAAATGAAGTAATATGAAATAAATAAATATATATAGGCATAAATGTATAAAGTAATCCATAATTTCTTATACCAGGCACCCCTGCCCGTCTGAGATATGGATATATATATATATATATATATATATATATATATATGAAATGTATATATCTCGAATCGCGCTAATCGAATAAATTTCAGTTTTGGAAAATAAAACAATGTTTGAAATTGTTAAATAAAAATATAATTTTGTACCTTCCTCAAAAACTAATAAAGTTTTCATACAGTCAACACAAGCAAAATGTTTTTTGAATAATTCTAATCAGAAGAACTCTTCTCTCAATAACCACTATTTCCTGCACACACTCAGTATTTCCGAAACGGCTGGGCTTGTCTTTGCCAAAAACTAATTAGCACATCTCAAGGTCAATACGAATCGAATGTTTTTTGAAGCATTTAAATCGGTTGATTTGTTCTTTCAAAAACATGGATAAAAATAGTATTCATACATACATGCACACACATGTCAGTTTGTTCTGGGGTATGGCAAAATGTTCAGAAAACTTTGAAACGTACGGATATGCAAAAAAATGTTTTTTGATTTTTCGATGATTACTATAACTTACCCTACAGAAAATTCAAAAAATTGACCCATATTACAAAACGTAAATGAATTAAATATAAATAAATTTTCATACATATTTGTCTAAAAAGTGAGAAGTACCGGATTGTCTTTGTGTCTTTTGAAGAATAATACTTACTGATATGAAATCGTTACATATTAGTCCAAATATTTTTTTTGTAATTTTAAACCATTGTTTATTATAACACAGTATTTCATATAAAAAATGCATCTTGATGGAAATTTACAGAAGAGTAATTGTTTTGTCTTTAAATACCATTGGCTTTCAATATTGTTATTTCATTCATTGCATTGCTTCTTAATAATTATATTTTAAATAAAAAATGATACGTGTATATTTCAATGCAACTCGATGAAAATTTACAAAAGAGTAAATGTTTTGTCCTTAAATTGCTAAGTCAAAATTTAAAAATAATTGTGTTGGAATCATTTTACGAAATATCTATTGAAAGAATTTCCATTGATAAATGTTTGTCTGATATGTGAGAAATACCGGACGGTTGTTGTATCTTTAAAATATTAATATGCAATTGTTGATTATCAGCCGGAATTATTATTTTTGTAATTTTAAACCTTTATTTATCATAGTGCTGTATTGCATACAAGAATTGCACCTTCCTGGACATTCACAAAAGAGTAATTGCTTCCTACTCAAATTTACCATTGTCTTTTTCATTCAAAGTATTGTTTCTTAATATGTGTATTATCAAATGATAATTGATATCGTAGATGTACTATGATGGAAATTTACAGAAAGTAAATGTATTGTTTTTAAACTAACCATCGTATTAGTTTCATTCATTGTTCTGCTTCTTAATAATTGTAGTATCAATTGAAAAATGATACATATTTATTTTAATGTAGCTTGATGGAAATTTACAGAATAGTAAATGTTTTGTATTTAAAAGTACCATCAAATTTTATTTCATTCATTGTATTGCTTCTTAATAGTTGCAGTATCAAATTGAAAATGATACATGTTTATTTTATACACCTTGATAGAAATTTACAGAAGAGTAATAGTATTGTTTTTAAACCAACCATCGACTTTTATTTCATTCATTGTTTTGCTTCTTAATTATTGTAGTATCAATTGAAAAATGACACATGTTTATTTTAATGCAACTTGATGGAAATTTACAGAAGAGTTATTGTTTTGTATTTAAAAAAATCAGCAAATTTTATTTCTTTCATTGTTTTGTTTCTTAATAGTTGCAGTATCAAATTGAAAATGCTACATGTGTATTTCATACACCTTGATGGAAATTTACAGAAGAGAAATTGTATTGTCTTCAAAAATATCATTGACTTTTATTTCATTCAATGTACTACTTCTTAACAATTGTAGTATCAAATGAAGAATGATACAAGTTTCAATCAATGTCCATTGATATAAATTTATCAAAGAGTAATTGTTTTGTCTTTAATTTTACCATTGATTTTATTTCAACCATTGTATTGGTTCTTAACAATTGTAGTATCAAGTTAAAATTTGTTAAAAAAATTCCATATCATTATGATATAATATAAGATTCAGTAATTTTACAAAGACACTAATTCCAATGAATGAATTAGTAGTGCATAATACAATGATCATATTGTTAATAGATTAATTATAAATCTTCTCTTCGAATAAGTTTTTTTCTTAACTTACTATTTGCTCATTGTAAGACAAAATAAGCCGATTCGATTTCCCAATCTGTCAAATATAAAGTATCTTAAGATCAAGAAGGCGACATAATCCAATCGTATCCAATTCACTTATTTTGTTCTCGCTTTTTTATTTTACTGAAGCCGAGTTGTAAGGGAGCAAATCAAACTTGTTAGGGAATATATCCTTACAAAATTCAAAATTTACATACCTATTAAAAATAAAACTTATCTAAATATTGATTTTATGTGGCTGCTATATTGGTGACCAATATTAAAATACAATCTCGAAAACTCGTTTGAAACCTCGAATTTCAAAAAAGTGTGCGCGTAGGTTCACATGCGATTGAAGTTTTGAAGAAAACTTATTTGCTACTGTAAAAGATGGCATTTAAGTAAAAATAAATACATCATATAACAATTTTGAATAATGTTTATTAGTAATATGGCAACACTCGTGATGCACATATTTATTAGTGTCAACCATTTCACACATTTTGTATAATGATAAATTATAAATTATATATTTATAATAGGATTAAAAATATGTATAATATTTAGAGACAATAATGTAATTAAAGCCATACTTCAAATATGACATGATCGGTTTGTCATTGTAATTAGCATTTAGAAATAAACATTCGTTAGAGGAATGAAGTATTGCTGATTAATAAATTCTATAACATTCGTTCACACAGCGGATTATGTTAAACAACGCCTAAACAAATATTGTTTTCGCAACTTCACTCATCATGTAATTGTGTCTGAAGAACTTCATGTAATTAAAATTAATATATATTCATTGACTGCTTATATTTTTTTTACTTTTTCGCTGGCGATATAATCTCATTCTTTGAACAGCTGTGATATCTGCCTAGCCTAAAAATTATTTTCCATTTTAATAACTTCAAAGATTTATAGAAACTACGAACAATATAGAAATAATTTCTAATGAATAAGCTTACGTTTAGTATACGGCACAAATGTTTAATTTGTTTTATTATTTTTAATAAACAGGGTAAAATATTCTTCTGATTCAGGCATTTTTCATTAAATCAAGATTTGTACTACGACGTACCTTTAAAATGCTTATTTATTTATGCCGATTGCCTTGTTGATATCGGTACGCATACAACGTTGATGCCGGTACGCGTACAATGACAGATCTCTATTCACATACACGACGACTTATCACAATCGACCCGTACAGAAATGATCTCATCGAGAGCGAATGACGAATCATTCGTACTTGACTCGGCCGTAACGCATTTCCATTGCATTTGTACGTATTTACACCTTAGTCGCGCCTAAAGTAGTTTTAGTTAAAAAAACAGTGGTTGTAATACTTAATGACAAAAAATTGAAATAGAAAAATGTGTATATAAATCAAATCAAAGGTTGAACGTTAAATATAAACAAGAAAAGTAAAAAGTGTTATATAATCAAGTACCAAAGTCAAACCATGAGCTATCTATAAACAATGGTAAATTAAATGTGGTGCTCTCATACCGCGGACCTGCTTTCGAGCACCATTAATAATAAAAGTAATATACTTATATAGTTGTTACCATGTTTTAATACAGCAGAAAATTTACGAACTTTAAAGCGAGTATTAAAATAGATACATTGAAGTATAAATTACTGATATTGCAGTATCATAAACCGGTGCGCTCAGACAGGCTTTGGAAGCACTTATTTTCAGAAAATGAACCATTGATTTAGTCGTTTTTATTATCAAATACATACTAAAAAATAACATATTAAAATAACATGGATAAAATGTAAATTGTGGACTCTCGGCAGTTCTTAAAATAATATATTGCCGTTATATGAAATACAGTTCAATATTTTCTCAAAGTTAGACATATTTTATTCATATTTGAATACAAGACTACATAAGGATTTTTGTAATACTTTGGATAAGTTCAAAGAAACTATTGTGATGTACGAGCAACTATGTTATTGTATATTTATATATAATAAGCATAATTCAAATTTATTAATGTGCTATTTAAATATACCATTTTTGAAGTAAAACTTCTTTAGGCGCGACTAGGGTGTAAATCCGTACAAATGCAACGGATGTGCGTTACGGCAGATAAGATAAGATAAGAGTCGAATGCCAAAGATCCGTCATTTGCTCTCGATGATATCATTTCTATACGGGTCGATTGTGATTAGTCGTCGTGTATATGAATAGAGATCTGTCGTTGTATGCGTGAATATATAAATATAAATCTTTGAAGTTATTAAAATGGAAAATATTTTTTAGGCAAAACAGATATTACAGCTGTTCGAAGAATGAGATTATATCGCCAGCGAAAAAGTAAAAAAAAACATCAGTCAATGAATGTATGCTAATTTTAATTATATGAAGTTCTTCAAACACAATTATTATATATTGAGTGAAGTTGCGAAAACAATATTTGTTTAGGCGTTGTTTAACATAATCCACTTTGTGAACGAATATTATAGAATTTATTAGCCAACAATTACTTCATTTCTCTAATGAAGGTTCATTTCTAAATGCTAATTACAATGACAAACCGATCATGTCATATTTGAAGTATGGCTTTAATTACATTATTGTTTTTAAATATTATACATATTTTCAATGCTATTATAATTATATAATTTATAATTTATCATTATATAAATGTGTATATTGGCTGACACTAATAAATGTGTGCATCACGAGTGTTGCCATATTACTAATAAACATTACTCAAAGTTGTTATATGATGTATCTATTTCTACTTAAATGCCATCTTGTACAGAACAAATAAGTTTTACTTAATTCGCGTGTGAACCTTACGCGCACTCTTTTTCCAAAAAATTCAAAAATCTTTAAAACGTAAAGATATATGAAAAATTTCATTTTAGATTTTTTTGCGATTACTATAACTTACCCTACGGCAAGCTAATATATAATATTCCATAAATTTTCAAAAATATATAAGGGTCTCTATTGAGAAACGTTTGTTTCTACTTACTACTGTTATAATAAACCCTTAGCTTCCCTATATTCAATATATTAAAACATATCGAACAAGCTTGAACTTGCCATAAGAAAAATTGCCACTTACACCCAGATAAATAGTGGTTTGTGTCTAATTTCTATCAGATTTCAAGGATTCTAAAACTAAATTGGTAAAAATCGGATTCAAATTGAAATGATAAACTTTTTTTTATTCACTATTATATTTACAACTTTAAAATGTTTATTTATCTATGCCGATTTCCTTGTTGGTATCTGTACGTATACAACGTTGAGGCCGGCACGCATACAACGACAGATCTCTATTCATATACACGACGACTAATCACAATCGACCCGTATAGAAATGATATCATCAAGAGCGTATGACGAATCATTGGCACTCGACTCTTATCTTATCGACTCTTATTTGCTGTAACGCACTTTTGTTGCATTTGTATGGATTTACACCCTAGTCGCGCCTAAAGAAGTTTTACTTCAATAATAAATAGAAGTGGCAAACTTGTTAAATTTTCTAGCACATAGTAATATGTCGTTAATTACAAAAGATTCCCTCGTTCTTTTCATTTTCATCCGACCGGGGCCTAATGCGGCCCCCGGTGCTCTTATACGTGTTCCTAGTAACTTCTAGTCAAGCAGAAAGATAAAGTGCGCCTTTTGAACTGGTTCTGGGGGGCAAGAAATGTCCTTCCGTGCCATTTGAAGAGCCTAATGCGGTTAGGCGAGGATAATGCCGTTAAGTAAGCGTTCGTTCAATAATGCTTTGTATGCTAAAACGATGCGGGAGAAAGTTAACTAAGTGTTATTGTTATGTTATAAGCAGATGGAAATTTATACGGAATGTTCATGGAAATTTTTTATTGAATGATTGTTATGTGTCCTTTTAACCAGTTGACTGTGGCGCACACATTGTGCTGTGCGCACAGATTTCTGTCGTCAGGGTCAAGGTAACATATTGATCATTCAGGTAAAATGAAAACTAACATAGCTTCAAAATATTTTAGACATCTTGAAATTTTTGAATATGATTTTTTAACTTTCCGTATGGTAAGCTATAGTAATCGCAAAAAAATCGAAAATGAAATTTTTCATTAATCTTTACGTTTCAAAAATTTCTGAACATTTTGGCAAGTGGATGGACGTGTGTATGTGCGCATGTGTGTATATGTATGTGTATGTGTGTGAGAATACAAATTTTCGTCGATGATTTTGGGAATACGAATCAACTGTTTTGAATGAACAACATTTGACTCATATTAACAAAGAGACGTGCTGATTAGTTTTTGGCAAAGGCAGGTCAAGCCGTTTCGAAGATACGTGGCAAAAAGTGTCAAGAATGGTAACTCAATTTTTATGAGAACGGATCGTCCGGTTTTAATATTTCTGAATGCAATTTACTAGTATTGAAAAAATAAAGAAATGATTAAATTTTTGGGAAAGCAGGCCTAGCCGTTTTGGAGAAAAAAACTAAAGAAAGCCATTTGGCGGACAAAAATATTCACTAGACATATGCACATCAAATTATCAAGTTTTTTGAGAATTTTTATTAATAAGTATAAGTTTTGTTTACGTTTTGATGGGTTCCGTATCATTATTTATTCGTTAGATTGCGACGCGTCGCTTACGCGCTTCGATATTTCTGTTCTAAAACAGCCATACAGCACGATTGCTTAGAAAAAAAGTTCCAAATTTTCAAAATATAAAAATCTCAAAATTTTCAAAAATCTATTTTTTTTCAAAATTTTCAAAAAAATTAAAGATTTTTTTAAAAATTTTAATTTTTGATACGGGAAGTTTCAACAATTTGCCTTAAAGCACGATGTCTTGATATATTACTAGTTTCTTTTCAAAAGTTGCAACCTAAATAGCCAATGGTCAAAGATTGCATATTAATGACGAGTGTATTAATCAATACACAAAAAATCTAAATAATCAATAAACCTGTTCTAAATTTCCTCTTAACTTACTATTTGCCTACCATAAGATAAAATAATTCGATTCGATTTCACAATCTATCAAATACAAAGTATCTTAAGATAAAAATCAAGTGGGCGACATAATCCAATCGTGTCTAATTCACTTACTTTGTTCTCGCTTTTTTATCTTACTCTAAACGAGTGGTAAAATAACAAGGGAAACTTATTGTAGTATATGTCCAAAAAATTCGAAATTAGGCAATAATTTACTAGAATTTACAACTAAAAAAGAGGGGTTATGTTATAAGATTTCAAAAAACATTCACAAAACAAATATTTTTTAGGCAAAATAGATATTACAGTTGTTCAAAAAATGAGATTATATCGCCAGCAAAAAAGTAAAAAAATACCATCAGTCAACGAATGTATGTTGATTTTAATTACATGAAGTTCTTCAAACACAATTATTACATGATGAGTGAAGTTGCGAAAACAATATTTGTTTAGACGTTGTTTAACAAAATCTACTGTGTGAACAAATATTAAAGAATTTATTAATCAGCAATTACTTCATTTCTCTAATGAAGGTTCATTTCTAAATGCTAATTACAATGACAAGCCAACCATGTCATATTTGAAGTATGACTTTAATTACATTATTGTTTTTAAATATTATATATATTTTTAATGCTACTATAAATATGTAATTTATATTTTATCATTACATAAATATGTAATGGTTGATACTAATAAATGTGTGCATTACGAGTGTTACCATGTTACTAATAAACATTATTCAAAATTGTTATATGATGTATTTATTTTTACTTAAATGCCATCTTGTACAGTAGCAAATAAGTTTTACTTCAATCGCGTATGATCCTTACGCGCACTCCACAAAACGTTAACGCTCGAATAATATCAAATTGGTAATGTTTTGATTTTGATTTTACTTTATTTTTAATTTTATTAGGGTTTTGTTCAATTCTGAAACCGTGTTAGAGCGAATCCGTGTTATAGAAGCACCGTGTTATGCGGGGGTTAAGAGCTCAAAGCCAACAAAAAAACTTTTGTTACCAATATTGAGACATAGCCATTTACCTTCAGATAGCGATGCCATAAGAATTAAGGTAATGGCTGGTCATACATCTCTTGCCTTCTACTTCAAAATAGTATCATTAAAAAACTCTATATTTTACTTGTTTTTGAGACAATGGTGGTGGACCTTTAAACCCTGCTTTACCCCAATTTTTTCTATTAAAATTACCCTTAATACATATAAAACTCGGTTATTATCCGAAGTCATTTAAAACAAAGTACCAGCCCAACCGTCGCTTTCAAAAGAGATAACTTTCGCCCGACAACGTCGTTTCCGAACAAACGGACAATAAAAAAATAATAATAATAAATTCACCGCCACGGGACTGTTTGCCTCTGAATAGCGGTTTTATTCGTGTTTTTCAATCCAACCGCCATCAATCAATTTTTTCCCTTAACGAGGACACTTATTTCTCTTCGCGTTTACCGACGTTCGCCACTTCATCTCGGCCGAGAGACGTATAACAATATTTATGGGAAACTTTACACGATCGTACCAGATAAAGGATACATTGGCGGAATTATTAAAAAGGACATTTTTCCTTCGACTTACAAGTCGTTGTATTCGAGCATCTGTCTTCGTGGCTTTAGGCGGGTTAATACAACTTCTTGTTCTTGTTTCTATATGAATCACTATATGGGTCATTCTTTTACAAACCGGACACTTTTTAACCTTGACATTTTAGAATTGTCTGAAAATTTGTTTACAGATACTATTCATAAAATCATTTGACACGTATTTCAGGATTTTGCTGAAAAAAATTGTTTGACGTAAATATTTACGATTGAAATATGGATTTTTTGCGCAATTTCTATGAACATCATCTGCGGTAAATTAATTATCTCCGGATGTGCTGATCCGATCAGTATTATTTTTTTTTATTACACTCATATTGAAGTGAACTTTGTAATGATTAAAAAATTTTTTTTTGTTTTTGCAATTTTCTTAACAATAACAACCCTTAAATATTTACAAAGGTTTTACTCGGCCTTTACCCGAATTGAATCGATCCAAAAAAGAACATAAATTTTCTTTTTTTCTCTGCAACAAAATTCTTTTTACAATTTGTTGGAGGTTTTGTTACATCGAAAGATATTAAATATTTTCAAGCGCGAGCCGCGCTTTTCACGTCGTGGACCTCAAAGACTTGTACTCATTTGTCACTTTCGAATGACAATCTTATTGTTTTTCGGTTGAAAAATATTTTATAATTTCGCTTCTGGCGAAAAATGAACATATAGTCGAAAAAAAACATTAGGGGAGAGCGGAGCTTAAAAGTTCGTGGGTAAAAAGATCCAGTGCCAATATCTCAAAAACAAGTAAAGTTAGAAATTTTTTGACAACAATATTTGAATGTAGACGGATTGTTCAGTTAGATTTTTTTAATAATAAAAAAATGTTTTTCAGCCACTTTTTTTAAATTCGTCATTTTCCGCCTTCACTCCGTAGCCTGGATAAAAAGGGATCGACTTATTTTTAATTTTAATAGAATTTTACGTAATAATAGCTAAATTATATAGCCAATGTAACATAAAAATTTCATTCGTATATTTTTATAAAGAAAATACCAGATATACCTTTGATCTGATGCTTTGTCAGAAATATTTATCAGCAGAGTTAATTAACTATTAATTTATATATAATTATATATATCAATATATCTATTGTAAAATAGCTTCTTTCTAACTTAATTTAATTTTTTATTTACTATTTCCTTATTATTTACACCTAGGCCAGTATGAAGGTGTGGTTGACTCTGTTTACCCCACCCACATGTAAGCTTTAATAGAGATTATATCAGAAAGAGTTGAAGCCAACTTAAATATTCCTCTACATTCAAATATTGTTGTCAAAAAATTTCTAACTTTACTTGTTTTTGAGATATTGGCACTGGATCTTTTTACCCACGAACTTTTAAGCTCCGCTCTCCCCTAATGTTTTTTTTCGACTATATGTTCATTTTTCGCCAGAAGCGAAATTATAAAATATTTTTCAACCGAAAAACAATAAGATTGTCATTCGAAAGTGACAAATGAGTACAAGTCTTTGAGGTCCACGACGTGAAAAGCGCGGCTCGCGCTTGAAAATATTTAATATCTTTCGATGTAACAAAACCTCCAACAAATTGTAAAAAGAATTTTGTTGCAGAGAAAAAAGAAAATTTATGTTCTTTTTTGGATCGATTCAATTCGGGTAAAGGCCGAGTAAAACCTTTGTAAATATTTAAGGGTTGTTATTGTTAAGAAAATTGCAAAAACAAAAAAAAATTTTTTAATCATTACAAAGTTCACTTCAATATGAGTGTAATAAAAAAAAATAATACTGATCGGATCAGCACATCCGGAGATAATTAATTTACCGCAGATGATGTTCATAGAAATTGAGCAAAAAATCCATATTTCAATCGTAAATATTTACGTCAAAAAATTTTTTTCAGCAAAATCCTGAAATACGTGTCAAATGATTTTATGAATAGTATCTGTAAACAAATTTTCAGACAATTCTAAAATGTCAAGGTTAAAAAGTGTCCGGTTTGTAAAAGAATGACCCATATATCTGTTTCATGAACACATTTATTTTATTAGGTGTTATTGTTTTTATCAATACCTATTTGTGATTTTATTTGTAACATAACAAATTATTAATTTCCCGAAGAAGAAGTTTGCTGTTGTCAAAAAATCCGATTTGCTAATTTTATGTTTTCTCGATGTCTCAAGCCATTCTGAATCGAATGAGACCAAATTTAGAAAAGTGTGTGTGCGTATGTGTGTGTGTGAACAAATTTTTTGCCATAAATCGACGTTTTCTCAAAAACGGCTGGACCGATTTCAGAAATTTAAAAGCTATTTAATGTATCTCGATAAGGAATAGCGTTTCTCAGTTTTGTGCGAGGATCGCTCGATCCGTTTCTCTGTAACTTGCGAAAAAAGTGTGAATTTTTTTACCACGTTTTAGCTCTCAATTCTGAATCGATTTTAAAATTCCAAGTAATTTAGAAAGGCATTGCTGCGAAAACTCAAGTCGTAAGCATTAATTTGTACTTATTATTCTCCGTTATTTTTAAAGTAAACATATATTTTTCTACTTGTTGATATAAGGTTGTGCGAAACGAGGGTTTTGAACCAAGAACCTTGTGGTTAAAAGTCTAGAGGCTTTACCAACTAGGAGCTTGGAATTCACTTTAAAATTTACAACATGCAAAATAAGATTTTTGCTTTAGAATATCTTTTTAAATTGGTTCAGAACAGTACTTCGGTGCTAAATAAATAAGTTTCTTATTTTGACTTAAAGCAAGTTGCAGAAAATTCTTTCTAAATCAATAAAAAATTGAATTTTGCAACTTTTAATATGGATAGCCGGATTTCATCTAAATTTTATACTTCGGTATGTTCACCAATATCATAAAAGCTCTAATATCGTTCAAAGTTTTATAAAAAAAATGCAATGACGAAACGGCCCGACCTATTTTAACCTAAAACTAAACAGCACGATGTCCAGCTGATATCTTTAGAACAGGTCTTTTTGATATTTAAAACTTTGGACTAAAACATTTGCACTTGTCTGCTAATTATGAAGATAAAACTCGACTAAAAAATTATTGAATATTATCAAATGGCTTTTGAAAGATTAGAAATCGTTGCAGTCATTTATGAAAAAACGTTTACTATATATTCAAATTTTGGTTTACGTATAATATATACAGTTATCGATTTTGTTGTCAAAGAATTCAAAATGACTTAAAACGTTGAGAAAACATAAAATTAGGTTATACGATTTTCAAACTAATAAAATATTTACTTAATTTAACAATAGTTATTGAACAGCAATTACCCTACAACGTAAAGTTTTCAACCCACATCTTCCAGGTTTAAAGTTTAAATAAAAGTTTAAAAAAATGACGGTAATAATAAAAAGTTTTTAGCACACCCACTCTTTATTTAGCTCTCTCATAACTTTCAATGATCTCTAATAGAAAACAGGTTAAAGAATTTCTGAAAGTGAAAATCGGTCAATTATCTCAACTTCTTGACATTTCCATAAACTCGGTCCACCGTAAAGATTCAACTCGGACTCGTCGGTCTTCATCAATTTTTTTTTCATTTACTCTCAAAAGTTGAAAACTACTCAGGTTGAGTTATTAAAAAGTTAATCTTACTTCAACAGCACAAAAAACTCGAAATAAACTTCAGCGCTTTTGCTGAAGTTCTCTCAGCAAAAACTCAGAATGTGTTTGAGAGCGCAGCTTACTTTTTATAAATAACCCGAGAAGATAAAACTAAGCAAGGGTCGTTATTTATGGTTTTATCTGATGCTTTTTCAATAAAAATTTTAAAAGGAGGTTTGGAAGGATTTAATGGACTGCAACTGATGTCTACAAAACAGATGGCAGGAATAATATTTTTGCATACTAAGTGTTGATAGCATGATTTTGCTGATATATACATATTCTAAATAGATATTTTATAATATTATTTATAATAATAATTTTTATTTTATGATAATTATATAAATAATTTATCGTATCAAGTGAGTTTAGTAAATATTCATTTTTTGATTTCTACATAAAATCAGATGGTAAATGACCTGGTTTGAAAATCTAGAACAAAAGTTTTTTTTCGATGCTAGGATTTTTTGTGGTACTGCTGTTTAGTTTATGAGACTCTAATATATTTTTTAGGTGTACGTTATTTAATTGTGTTATATGACTTATTGTTAATTTTAAGTTAGATGCAACAGATATTTTCATATATCCTCTATAAAAGCTTACATGTAGGTGAAGTTAAAGGGATCAACTGAACCTTTGCTCTGGTAAAAATGTAAATAATAAGAAAATAGAGAATAAAAAATTAAATTGATGTAATTTTTTTTACAAAAGATAAATTATATTAATAGTTATTTCAATTTTGCAGATGAATATTTAGGACAAAATACCAAATCAAGGTTATATACAGTGTGTTTTTTGTTTTAGATATTTTAGCTATTATTTCATGAAATCTCTTTAAAATTATGCAGCCTATTAGGTAAAAAGACAGATAACAAATTTTGGAACAAAATCTGAAACATGTTTATATAATCAGGAATTAATTGGGAGTTTTACCGTATATAGATTGACAGTAGTTTGTTTGACACATTGTTATGTGTTGTGATCATTTGATTTAGAAAGTAGGTATAATTGTTGATAGTCTGATTGGACCTTTGTGCCCCGACGTACCCTATAGAAGAAAATTCTATATATTAAAGTATATTTTTGAGCTATGTGCAAATCTTGCATAGATTTTCCTTCTGAATGTTGTACTTCATCAACAAGTATCAGGAACCAGAATTTATTGAGAAACACGTCACGTAGTAAATCAAGATTTCCTGATTAACTTCCGATACCTTATGGAAATGTATTTTTTATATCTCTTACTCAAGATTTCTTGATAATTTCATCATGGTTGTTTGGGTCTATACTTATATACATAATACACAGATTCTATCATATTTGTATTACTCTTATTAACTTCCCGTAGGGTATGTTATGGTAATGAGCTGAAAATCGAAAATGAAATTGTTTGCATGTCTTCATGTTTCAGAGGTTTCTGAACATTTTGGCATACCTCAGAAAAAATAAATGCCTGCATTTTTTTGTCCACTCTTCACGGCGTCACCTAAATATCAATGAAAGTAATTCTAGCATTTTTATGCATTTACATTTGAGTGGTGTGCAAAGATAAAAGTTGTACTTGATTGTTATCCGTAAAATGGTAAAATATCATTAAATCTTTTAACCAATTGTAGTAGGTGCCATCAAATTAACGAACATGTCTGTCCCTTAGCACCGGACACTAAGTCGTCCCTTAGTGCCGGACAGTAAACATATTGGTATTTCTTGTGAGAATGTACGTAATTTATTCCAATTATTTAATTTTATTCTGTATGAGTGCGAACGGCCACTACATACCCACATTTTTTGTATTTCCTAGTCAAAGAATGAAAAGCTTATGAATGCACCAGCTGAGAGCATCGGTGTGGCCCAGCCAAAAGGGTAGATAAATAGTGACTTTTTTGCAATATCTAAGAATATTCGTCAAAGACACATGTGCAGACATTCCAGAGCGCGAAGATGACTACATATGTGATCAATGCAGGTTATTTTCAAATGTCCGGTACTAGGTGCCACTGTTTAAAATCATATTTTTTTATAGCAAAGTTTGATTGATAGTATTAATTGTTTTTTAGCAAAGATTGCGGTTTTGTTAATTTAGTTTGATTTCTAACATAAATCATAATTTAATAAACATTTAGTAAAATATGTTTTGATTTATTTATAAATAACCTTAGGTGTCCGCCACTTGGGGACTTCCCCCTAGTCTTAGGTAAATATCAAATTCAATTGAATAAATTTATTCCTCTAATAATCTTTTATCCAGGAAGTTTATAAATTTGCCTTAAGACACAATGCAACTAGTTATTATCTAGTCCACATCCAAAGTGTAAAGAGTAAAAATCGATAAAAACAGTTTAGAAATTATAAAAATGTTATAATTCCGTAATAAAAGCATCGATCACTAGTAATTGCTTCCGATATTTCTGTCCATTGTCCAATCCATCAATTCGAATCGATTCAACCTTTGACATGACATTTTGATTGCATCAAATGCATCCGAATCAGTTCGATGCGTAGTTTGTAGTAGGATTCAGGGAAAATTGAGGTTGCCATTGGACCAGGATAAAGTTATTCAAAATTACATGGTAGGGATCAGGGTCAAGCAATCTTTCAGGGACAGTCGGGAGTTCTTGAGGTTGTAGCTATAATAAAGTAAGTGCAAGTGGCGTTTGGCTTAGGGCATGTTGCATAACATTTCCCAATATGTGTAAAGTAACTTTACACTTTGTTGACATAAAATTTGCAATAGTTTATTTTCAAAAATAAAGTTTTTGCTTCCTATTAAAAACTAATCAATGCAATTTCCAGTTGCTGTGCTGCACAATATCCGCGCATTGTTTGTCTCTGATTCCATGGGAATATAGAATTGTCAATTATAAAAACCATGGATTCGAAAAATAGAATAGGTAAAAATAGATTCGATATTCAAAGAAGAATTAACATACAAATATTCTATGTAAATTCAAACTTTTTTTTGGTTTCACACATCTTTGGATCATTCGATAAATATGTTGATATGTCATATTAGTAATTGGTTTAAGATGCCTTATCATTATTTGCAATTGGCAACATTAATTAGAAATTTATACTGAAAATTATCGAAAAAACGCTATTTTCAACTTTCTTGATAATGAAATTTTGCCCAGTAGTTTCATTATAGTTTTGATAAATTTTGGAGTAATGACCAAATTTTTAAAATGTTGATAAACAAGATTATTATTAAGATAATCATATTTTTTCAAGTCAATAATGTTTATTATTATATTAGCATTGTGGGAATCCGGGACGTGGGGAGGTGGGTTGGTCTCCCAGATCAAGCGTTTTATTCAAATTCTGCTTCTAAAACCTAACCTCCAAAAGCTACAAATGCCAAATAAAACATAGAATTTTTTTCTGATATTATCGGGGCGATTAACGTGTTAAGAAAAATCATATAAGATAATAATTAAAATCTATAAAATACTTTTCTAATTTTTGAAACATTTGTAAACTGTGGATTATAAAGAAGGGGTCCACCCGATCGTTGACAAAAATTTATCACTACCATGATCAATTAAAATTTTCCGAACGCTTTTTGAATTATCAAAATAGCCTCCAGAGTTTCACTAAAAAGATACTCATCGACCAATGGGGTATAGCAGGCTTAAAGGTCTATTACCAATATTACAAAAACAAGTGAAGTTAGGAAATTTTTAACAACAATATTTGAAAGTTGAGAGAAAAAGACGTATATCCAGCCATCATCTTGATCCTTACGACGTCGCTATCAGGAGAAAAACAGCAATGTTTGAATATCCATAACAAAAGTATTTTTCTTGCGTTGTTAGTTTTTTCTGGTTGTGAGCACTGTTGTTTAGTTCATGAGACCTTAATATAATTTTTAAGTATACGTTATTCATTTGTTTTATAAGATGTATTGTGAATTTTATGTTAGATTCAACAGTTTTTAAAATATAACCACTATAAAAACTTACACCTGGGTGGGATAAAAAGGACCAACTGAACTTGTGCTCTGGCAAAGTTGTAAACAATAGAAAATATTGAACAAAAAAGTAAATTAAATTAATAAAAACAATTTTACAAGAGATAAATTACATACATTAAGGTGACCATACATCTCGGTTTGGCCGAGACAGTCCAGGATTTTCACCTTGTGTCCTGTTTTTTTTAAAAGTAATATTGTTCCCAGCATTAGATTTATTGCCCCGGATTGTCCCAGGTTTTTGAAAAGTATAGGCCTATGTATAGTATCTTTGCTCTTACTTGATAATAAAATTATCAATTACCCATCAAATATTTGAAAATGTTATGAACAACTAGTATGTTCATATAAAAAAGCGGGTTGAAATAGACTCTAACATTCATAATTTTGAACTAATATTTGAAATTTTACGAAATGAGAATGAACTTCTTGACTGCCTGGAATACCTGAATGCTAATTATTTATAAATAATTATGAAGAAAATTGAACAAAATTTTATAATTTTGAAAGCCTTCGCATTTTTAATGCATTCTTAAATGTTTTTTATTTTAAAATTATATTAATTTTTATAACTCGAAATTACCATCCCGGTTTTGACTTGAAAAAATACTTTAAAAACTTTGCTGATAAATATTTTTGACGTAATACCAGATCAAGGTTATATACAGAGTTATCTTAGTTAAAAAATTAACTATGGAATTTATATTTTGCATTGGTTGAATAATGTAGCTATTACTTCGTAAAATTTCTTATAAATTGAAGAAAAAGGACCGACTCAACCTTTACTCTGGCAAAGGTGTAAACAATGAAAAATATTTAATTATAAATATTAAATAAATTAAATAAATTAAATTTTAAATATAAATAAATTAAATATAAAAATTAAAGCAAAATTCCTTTAAAATTAAAACTGAGACATTGAGCTAGTTTACACCCTGGCTTAACCCACCTTTGGGGCAAAAAAGACTAAATCACAAATTTTTGAAACACAGCAAAAAAAACTTATTTCTGCAATGATGAATTAGCTGTGAATTTTACTGAACATAGTCAGATAGTTGTTTGTTTGATAAGTGTCATTTGTTGTGCTATATGTTGTTTGGTTTCCACAATACAATTGCCAAAAAGTCAAACTGGACCTTGGTACCCCGCCCTACCATATACCGTCAAACGTGTCATTTGTTGTGCTATAACTGGTTTGGTTTCCACAATACAATTGCCCAAAATCAAATTGGACCTTTGTGCCCCGCCCTACCCTATACCCTAAAACAACAAACTCGATTTTTATTACCACCAGGTGCACCGAATGCATCCATCAACGCATTACAACATATTACAGCTGCAGCCCCCTGCATTTCGCAGGTGTGACGTCACGACGCGCCCTCCGCCCCCTATCGGAAGCAGTCGCAACGTAACGAATGACGTCACGAGAGCTGTTGGGGGCAATAACACCTGTCGTTTGAAGCTGAGCAATTTAGAATTGAAATCTAGAACGGAATATAGTAGTCGGGGGGCCGGATACGGCGATAAGAACAAGAATAATAGGGTGCCCCGCTCGAAGACAGGTGCGCGAGATGAGATAACCCTTAAATCGATTCGGGAAAAACAATGACGGTGACTTCCGATGCCTGTCACATCGCAGTGCACGAGGGGATTGGATTCGGATTAATCATAATTGATCTATGGTTGAACTTGGATATGTTTATATATATATATATATATATATATATACATACATGTATAAATATATATATATATATATATATATATATAATATATATATATATATATATTTAGGTTTTTTATTCGACGTTGCATATTCTGCAAGCCAATCGTCAAAATAAAAAAGCAATAAATAATGAACTATTTATTTATAAGTTTCGACAATGTTGTGTGTCATCATTCAGCAATTTTTGATATTTTTACAGTATCTAAAAAAATTTTTACAAAGTTTCAAAAAAAGATTAAATTTAAAATTTATTGAAGATTAAAAAATAAAATGATACATACCACACCAGGAAAAACAATAACAAAAATTTAAAAAACATACAAAATAAACAATAATAAAATAATTTTTTTTTGTTTTAAATTCAAACTAAAATTTATGTAATGTAAATTGCAAGCAAAAAACCGAGCGCACCTGATGAAAAAAACCGAGGATTCACGAAAGATGATGTTAGGGAGGGTTTCATGGATAGTTGAACAATTAGAGAAAATAGTGGGGACAACAATTCGAGAAAATAAAACACAAAAATATGAAAATACAAGATCAAAAAAACTAATTGAAAAAAATCACAAGAGTCAATGATTTGATTTTTTTTTACAAAAATTGATAATATTATGATGTATTAACAGAGCAGAATTTCGTTTATTAACGCAAATGATTTTGTTCATTAATGCAGAATTTGGTTTATTAACGCATAATTTCGTTTATTAACGCAGGATATTAAAGCAGGATTTCGTTCGAAATTCTGCTCTGTTAGTAATTCAAAACTCAAAAACAGGCAGGGTATAAATTTTTTTGATGATACTATTTTAGAGTAGAAGTCCGAAGATGTGTAATCAGCTATCAACTTAATTCTTACAACGACACTATCAGGAGATAAAACAAAAATGTATCAATTTTTATACCAAAAGTATATTTGTTCTTTGGTATTTTTTGGTTTTGAGCCTTTGTATTTAATTTATGATACCTGAACATAATTTTTAGGTATAGGTTATTAAACCTCCCTTAGGTTAAGTTATAGTAATCGTTCAAAAATCGAAAATGCAAAGTTTTACATATCTTCACGTTCCAGAGATTTTTGAACATCTTGGGATTTATGTGTGGATGTGTATGTGTGTATGTATGTATGTATGGATACAATTTTTCATCTACGATTTCCGGCGCACAGATCAATCGATTTGAATGATTCAAAAAACATTCGATTCCTATTGATAGGGAGATAAACTGCTGAGTTTTTGGCAGACAGGTACAGCCGTTTCAGAGATACGGAGCAAAAAGTGCAGAAAATGGGAATTTGTTATTTGAAGAATGGGGCATCCGATTAGATTGATTCAAAATATATTCAATTCGTGTTGACGATGAGATGTGCTGTTTTACAAAGACAGGCCTACCCGTTTTTTGAGATACAAAGCTTCCAATACAAAAAGAGCTAAAAATTACAATTTTTGAAAAATTTGAATAATTCGAATAAGAAACATTTTGCTTGTGTTATGTGTGTGAAAAAACCATTAGTTTTTGAAGAAGGCACCTATATTCATATCAAAATTTAAAAAAACTTCCAAGATTTTTTTTAACTCGAAAAATTTGTCAAATTTTAATTTTTATTCTAGCTAAAATTCTAAAGCTCACTTATACACTTGAAACAATTAATCTAAACTTTGCAATTCAGTTCCTTCATTTTAACACCGTTTAATTAGGTTTTGTTTTTTTAATTTTTATGTAAACATATATAAACGTCGTCGTCCAATTCATAAGCTCTTATATTATGCATATAAAATAAGAATAATAAAAGTTACAGTATTTATAATAATCTATTTAAAAACATTCAATATTCCTCGAATATCTCATTACGGTACGTGGAAGTTGTAGCAATTTGCCTTAAGGCACAATACCACACACCACTAGTTTTTATTATAAATCAATCTATATATTTATAATTTGTTTTATTGATGTAAAGTGAATTAAAAACTTAGTTACAATAAATTAAACCGTTGAACCAAGATTGGGACAATATAAAAATATTATGTTATGAGTCTATAATCGTATGAGTTGGTAGTCACAAATTGTCAAATCGCAGTTATGTCACGTTGCCATACACCACTAGTTTTTAAATCAGTTTGATCATTTCAAAAAGGAAAATACCTCGAGATCTAATATAGTTTATTTTTATATATCTATATTTTTTCTCCATATTTGTCTTTAGTTTTTTTATATATATTAACTATAGTAGATACACCACTGGGCGTACCTAATAATTTGTAAACAATCAATTGTAAACAACTTGTCAGCATTCTCTGCTAAATATAATTATTTTTATAGATTGCAGAATGAAAATAAAATTAAAAAAAAAAAGTTTGCTAATTTGTTTTATATGACTTCTATCAGAGCTTATATGACTATTATCAAAGCTTATATACAGAATTTCCCAGATGTGTATTGTAAATTTCCAAATAAGCTCCATGACTATCAGTCTATACGTTCACTTAGATGAGTGGAGCATCTGCCTTCGATTTTGCGTAATATAGACTGATGTTGGCAAATTCAATATACGTCGAATTTGGGGTCGACATATGTTAGGTCATGGTATGCAAACGCACACGAAATATTCGATATGGATGGAATTTTGCCTATTGGCAGGTCGCAAATAGAATTGATAATGGATCTCAATTGACGATGGTAAAACAAGGTGCGGATGGCATTTTTCAATTAAACAAAGGGAAGGATAATAAAAAGACGATTTTAGATAAGGTGACCATATTTTTTTGCATGAAATCTGGGGCGGATTATAATGTGTGTGAGAGCGCGGTAGAGGGTGTTGGTGAGCTAAAAATTTATATGCACATTTTTTCGCTTCAAATTTTCTAGATGAAATATATTTAAACTAGTGGGGTGTACGGCACCGTGCCTTAAGGCATATTGCAGAAACTTTCCGTACCGTAACGAAAAAAGTTCGAGAAATTTTGAATGTTTTCAAATAGATTACTATTGTAACATTGTCTAATATTTATAAGAATTATATAAACTGAATTTGTGGGGTGTACGGCACCGTGCCTTAAGGCATATTGCAGAAACTTTCCGTACCGTAACGAAAAAAGTTCGAGAAATTTTGAATGTTTTCAAATAGATTACTATTGTAACATTGTCTAATATTTATAAGAATTATATAAACTGAATTGCAAAGTGGAAATTATTTGTTTAAAGTATTTTAGAACTATAGTCAGAATTCAAAATAAAATCTGAATTATTTTCGATATACAAAGAAATTTTTTTTTGAAATAAAAAGTTAGAACCACAATTTTTTTTCCAAAATCAATTATTTTGTTAAGAGAAGCAAAAAGTTCTTTGAATCATTTAAATCGGACGCTTAGTTCTCTCAAAAACTGCCATTTTTTACACATTTAGCTCCGTATCTTCGAAATGGCTGGGCCTGCCTTTGCCAAAAACTAACAAACACTTTTCCCTATCATTAATAATTGAATGTTTTTTAAATCATTCAAATCGGATGCTCCGTTCTCTCAAAAACTCGATTTCTATTTTCTGCAATCTTTGCTCTTTATCTCCGTAACTGCTGGACCTGCCTTTACCAAAAACTAATAAGCACATCTCCCTATCAATAGGAATCGAATGTTTTTTGAACCATTCTAATCGGTTGATTCGTACGCCCGAAAACGTGACTGGAAATTTGTATCCATACATACATACATACACACATCCATTTTTTCTGAGGTATGCCAAAATGTTCAGGAACCTTCAAAACGTCGATAAATGTAAAAAATTTCAATTTCGATTTTTGGACGATTACAATAACTTACCCTACGGGAAGTTAATAAAATAAATTAGAAAATTTAAACAGCTTTTCTCATCTATACCTGTTCTATTGGAATTTGTTTAACGAGTCGATATACATATTTATTTATTGAAATTTATGTGCATGACATCAACTATAAAAAGTTTATTATCCAAACGTTATGATATCGTAAATCTCCGAATTCAATTGAGTGAAATTAGATACAAAATGTATATGATTAATGTTGATTGTAAAATTACAATAAAATAATGACGGTGAATAATTCGAACAACCACCGGCAATTTATATATATATATATATATATATATATATATATATATATATATATACCAGCTGACCCGGCAAACGTTGTTTTGCTAAATAATGTATATTCTAAACCATTTCTAAAGAATCAAAAATATTAATACTTTAAGTGCATAAGGATGTGTTGTTTGAATGCTATATACAATTAGGTATTATAAAAACAATAAACCCCATTAGTTTGTCTATATTTTGTCAATACAATCAAACTGCAATCCAATCCGAGTCTTTTTTGGTCTTTCGGCTTATTAATTACGTTTCAAGTTTTTCAGATTCTTTTTGGATTCTGGATTTTGTGTATAATTGTAAATAATACTACTGAGCTTATACAAAATTTTCAAATTTTTGCGAGGAGAGATAAGAAATGAATTAAGTACTTCTTCTTTGACCTGCTTTTTGAAAAGTTTCAAGTTACATTCGATGAATTAAAGTAAATTTAATAAAAAGTATATATGTAGAGCAGGGCGAGATACAAAGGTCCAATTTGACTTTGAGCAAATATAAACTATATTGTGAAAACCATAACAATTATATCACAACAAATAAGGCATATCAAACGAACAATTATCTGACTACGTTCAGTAAACTGACTTCTACTTCATCATTGTAGAAATGTGCTTTTTTGATGTCTTCCAAAAATTTGTTACCTAGACCTTTTTATCCTATATGCGGGGTAACTTGTAACGGGCAGGTGGCAAAAGGTTTAAAGCCTTATTATAATTTTAAAGGTATTTTACAAAATAATTACATTTTTAACTAATGCTGAAACTACCAACGGAAGAAAATACTTTTATTATGGATTTTAAAAAATTACCGTTTATCTCCCCCATTTCAAAGATTATCGTTTTCAAATCAAGTTTGTAGCTGGCTATACATCTTTTTTCCTCTACTTTCAAATATTGTTGTTAAACAATGCTTAACTTTACTGATTTTTGGCACATCGCTGGTGGACCTTTTTAATCCCGGACCTTTATATATTAATATCTATTCTGCGATAAATTCTGGGAAATTATAATTGGAAAAATGTTATTCGACAAAATGTCCATTTGATCGATACCAAATTTAGGTTCTGAATTTAAATAAGATAAATAAAAAATAATATAACCTAGAAAATGTTTTATAAATACCAATGAGTATATAATTATACAAATGAGATCTTTCAGAGCACCGTGTTTGAGAAAAATATGCCAAAAAGTGCATTTTCATATTAACATATCAAAAAAGTTTATATTTTGAGTCTCTAGTAACACTTGCGACCCGTTTACTAAAGTTTTTGTATATAAATAGAACTACAAACAAAACTACTTACTACAAATTTATCATAAATAAATAATATTCGCGTAAAACATCCTATTAAACGTAATTGAACATCATCTGTCAAAAGCGTTTGACATTTCACGAAATTGCCACCGTCCATTGTTCTATTTAAATTACGCTTCTACAAAAATTTTCAAATTAAAAATGTAAAGTTTTTACGCGGATTTGAAATAATTTCTCACCTTTTGGACTTTCTCTGGATTGGCACGAATTTTTCGAAACTAAGACTGGCCAAATCGATTCGGCCGTTTTCGAGTTTTATTCGGACATTTGAAATAGAGCTCCATTTTTATATATAAGATATATATATATATATATATATATATATATATATATATATGAAATTTTTTTGCAGCTCAATCGTCGAATTAAAAAAAGATTAAATATAATTCTTTTATTTTATTAAACGTTTCGACACTTAATATGTGTCATCATTCAGTAATCTAAAAAACATATTACATAAATAACGACAGTTGATAATTCTTAAAAAACATTTCGAGTATGAAATTTTGTGAAATAATATTGTGGAGAAAAAACTTAATCCTTTAAAGGCCTAGGAGTAGTATGATGATAGTTTTGTCGACGTTGAACATATTTGAAATATTTTTTTGCAGCGCAGTCGTCACGATTTGTTCGCTAAGTTATAACTAAAAAACATTTTTTAAATTTTTGAAAAAATTTTCATGCTATTTCCATACAAAACTTTGATTGAATTGCGCCCTATCTAAAAGACAATATTAGAAGCTAAAACTTTCAGAGAATTGTTTTTTATCAATTTGGAACCATTTGAGCCCTTGGGAGCAAGGAAATTCGAAAATGCCCATATTAAGGGCCACCCTAATATATATTCTATATATATACACATAAAAATATATACACGCACTCATATATATTGTTCCTGACAAATTCCTGATCCGAGTTTAATTACAGTAGGCGCACTGACACATATCACGAAAAAAAAACACGTTTAAAACCGAAGCCATAAAAAAGTGATAGTATTTTTTTGAAAAAATAAAATAAACCTGCATTGTGATGAAAACAAAGTTGTGAAAAATACAGATGGTCAAACAAAATCGGTACAAACTATAAATATATATATATATATATATATATATATATATATACTAGATGACCTGACAGACGTTGTCCTGTACCCACGTCTACAATTCAAAAATTCAAAATTTTTTAATATCCCAACCTATACTTTTTAATATCCTATATGATGTCCTGCCTTTGTGATTCATTTATGATCTTAGTATAAGCAGTATAAAAAAATCAGAAAAATTAATATTGTATCTGCGGTAAAAAAACAATATCACATTTGATTTTACCACACAACATAATTGCTTCAATAATTTAATCTATAATTTTCATAATTTTGTACGATATATTAGTTGCATTTTGGCAATCATAACTTCTAAAGTACACTTTTTTTACTAATAATTTCTAAACATTATTGTTTAAGTTCAAATCTTAAATGAATTAATTTATAAAATTTAGTTCATATGATAACTACTCTTCAATCTAAGATCAACTTGCTAAATATTCCATATCCAATGTCAAGCAAAAGAATTTTTAACACATGAAACAAAATTCTAAATCATTTTTTAATAAGTGAGAATATTTTTCGAAATGTTAAATAATTCTGTAAAGTGAACCAAAATGCGATATGCATAAGTTTAGAAAATATTGTCTATGCAATTTTGAACTTTTTGCGTTATTTATCAAACTGAATATTATAATTGCATCTGCCAAACAATATACTGTTGACTGTATCTTATATTATTTTAATTTTTGGCACATCTCAGCTGTTTTACGGTGATAATAATCTAGACATTACATTTTTCTTGTATATTATATTCTAATATTATCTAGGCTCATAATTTCAGCTAAATTCAAATTTCAAGTGAATTGACATTTCTAGCAGATGACAGTTCGAATATTTTCAATGTCAAACAATGATAAGCGGTTTTTTGTAATTTTTGCCATTTATTTCTACAATATTACTATAGTTTTATAGTTTATTAAATCTTAAATAATTTTTGTTGACAAGCTCTAAAAAGAATTATCAAAATCTGAATAACCGTTTAGGAGAAGTATCAAATCATACACCCGTACAGAAGAATTATATATATATATATATATATATATATATATATATATAAATATATATACCAGTGGGTTGCCTTCTAATGGCTATTTATAAAAAATAATCATCACAATACCAAAATTCAAAAACAAGCTTTTCTAATAATGTTCATATTTGCAGAAAATGTATGTAACTATCTTCCCGAACATATCTTCGCAAAAACATGACATAAAATATGAAGTCACAGAAATCAAAAATGACTCAAATTTGATTTTATTTGAATTGATTGAAAATTTCAAATAATAAAAAAATGTGAAGCTGTTTCATTAAAAACTTTAAAATGTAGCTCAAAAAGTTGCATAAAGACATTTCAAAAACCAAAATATCAACAAATTCATATCATCAAATTTTAAACATATATTAAAAAATTATTCAAATTTTCATCTCGTAGGGAACACCATAATAATAATAATAATTAGTGACAATTTTGAAACTCGTGCTGGTTGTATATGCGATAATAACTTATATTATAATAATTATAGCTTAATATTGTAAACAGAAGTCCAATTTAACAAATTTTTTACTATTATTAAAAGTAAAAATAACGGTAACGTCGTAAAACGTCTTCAAAACTCCACTTTTCATAAAGCTTATTATAGATTTAAAATACCAAAATCAAGGTGCAAACAAAAATTTTTTAAAACTTTCCAAATAATCGTATAATAAAATTTTTATATATGCTTTTCAAACGTAGATAAATTCATTTCGATATTTTTACAAAAGCGACATTTTGTTCAAATTCTCGCTTTTCCATAAGAAAAATCTTTGTCCGCTTTTAAAAAAATTCGCAAAATTAATAATTAGAATAATTCAATCAAAATTAAATTCTTCCCTTAAAATTCTGCGTGTGAGCAACAAAATTTACAATAAGATTTTAAAATTGCGTGAAATAATCATTTAAATATTCGAAGTGTGTAAAAAGTGTGTTAGAATTAAAAAAAAAACAAATTGTGGACCATTTTAAAATAAAGTGATAACTTAGTTTTGTGAATTTTGTACGAGAGGATTAGATAGACACAGGCCGTCAAAATGGTGAGTAGAGAAAAAATTTATTTTTTAGAAATTTAACACGTTAATTGTCACGATAGTAACAGAAAAAAATTCTTATGGTCCATGATAACTTTGTTAGATAATTTAGTTAAAAATGTATCAAGGAGACTTAAGGGCCAATTATGCCGCATAATAGACCAATGTTATGGCAAGACCATGTTAGGCTCCAACTTCCACAAATTAAGCTACTGAATCATACTGAATATTGTCAAAATGTCATGTATTTGTTGTGCATTCAGGCGTTTTACATATAAACTGCAACGTCACTTGTATATTATGAAGCTGAGTCAGAAAAACCATTTGTGTTTTTTGACATGTTAGGTTTTCTATCTGACAACCTAAGAAAAACGCCTAGCTGCACAGCAACCACATGGCTTTTGTCAATATTTAGTATGGAAAGTTCTTTATAACATAGCCTTGCCATAACATTAGTCCATTGTGCGGCAGAATCAGAAATAACATATTAAACAAAAGATTTTTTTGCCAAAATAAAAAAAAACATGACATTTTTTTATGTCACACATATATGACTGATATGGCCCTATATAATATTAAAAGTTATTTTCCGTATTTAAGACATATATGTCTGACACGGATCATGTAGAACTATTTTGCATCAGACACATATGACTGACATGGCGATTAACGTGTTAAGCATTTAGTATAAGAAATGATTAACATTAATTTATTCAATAACTTTCCGAAGAAATTTTTGTTTTCACCAGGAAGTCCAATTAAAATTGGAATACCATTCTAGATTCTTAAAATCGATTTGAACTAAAAATGTTTTTTTTGCAGGTTTTGTTTATAAATTTCTTTTTTTGAATTACAAGTACCTTTATACATGCACCTATTATTGATATTTAAAAAAACTCTAAAAATAGTTTAGACTGATCTGCATACGAAAATTGTCGCTTTCCTGTATATAAAATGAGCCGAAGTAGAATATTTTTCATTTGTACTTAAATTTGGTTAATTATAGGTAAAATTTGATAAATCGTAAAGTAAAATATTTTACAATTGTACTTAATTTGATAAATAATACCGACTGATTTATTAGTAAAGCCATTTGTTGCAATAAGAAATTTAAAAAATTATTTAAAAACCATCTTGAAATTAGTTGTGAAAATTCGTGAAGCAAAACATCATTTATTAATTACGTCTTTATTTGTGAGGATTGATCAAGCCGTTTCTTTATTATATACAATTAGTAAACTTTATATAAATAAAAGTAAAAATTTTGTAGAAAATATCAGTTAAAAAAATATCGTAAAACATTCTGGAACATATGTTGAAAATTAGTAAAGGCTTCATTATTTGTTAGAACAAAAAAATTGACTTGAACTTTAAAAGTTTAAAAAATATTCGATGAGTTTTAATCATCATTCCTTCTATTAGGCAAATAATTTCTTAATAATCAAAGTTAAATAATCAAATTATTTCTTGTTTTATTTGAAAAAAAAAAACTTTAATCAATTGGCAGTCGTATCAGTAAGTTTTTATTAAAAATCTATCAATTGATAAAGAAAAAACATCACTGAAAGATAATAAAAATATAAAGGTTTTGAATGCATTCAGTCGATTTTTATTTAAAAAAAAAACTTTTTGCATATATTTTACAAATTTTAATATCATTACTACTAGTTTCATATTGTTATTTGCCAAGCCGTTTTTAATAATTTTCAAAATTTTTGGTTCAAAAGTTTGATGGAAATTTATCAATTGATTATTTTAATAAATGGTGCTCCAGAATTTTTTTCATAATTAATAGGTAAAGAACTTTACTAATAATTTGAAAAAAAAAAACCTTATACTAATTTAGAAATAGTAATAATATTATTAATGGCATTTGTAGATTTTTCATAAATTGAAACAAATTAGAAAAGTTTGATTGAAATTCATCTATTGATAATTTTGGTCCAAAAAGCTCAAACCATATTTTCACAATTAATAGGTAAAAAACTTTAACAATGTTTTGAATACAATTTTATATTGATAAGAAAAGTAACTAGTGGTGCATCAATATTTTTTTTTTTTAAAAAAAACTTTCAACTTTTTTGAAAATTTTTAACTGTTCTTCAAAGCAATCGTGCTGCGTCGCAGAAAATTGCATTTTTTTTTTAATATTCCTTTGAGTTCCAAAATTGCTAGGCTTGTTTTACCAAAAATGTAACCAGTTCTTCATTTTGTTAATACAAGAAAAAAGCTTTTTGAATTATTGAAATCGGACGCTACGTTCTCTCAAAAATCGAATTACTATTTTTGCCCCATATCTTCGAAATCGCCAGACTGTTGAATCGAATAAAATTTGTATTGTAACACACATCCATATTTTCTAAGATATGCCAAAATGTTCAGAAACCTTTGAAACGTAAATATATAAAAAAAATCGGTTTTCGATTTTTTTGCGAATAATATAACTCACCCTACGGGAAGTTAATAAGATATTGTCAACTATAAATTATTAATAGCATCTGTACATTTTTCATAAAGTTTGAAACTAGAAGAGTTTGATTGAAATTTGTAAAGTGATAATTTTGGTCCAGAGTGCTCAAGCGATTTTTACTTGTTTTGAAGAAAATCTTATATGAGTAATAAATTTGCAGCTATAAATTATTACTAGTATTTATAAGTTTTCCATGAAGTAACGTCATATATCAATTATAATCGATCATCTGAATTATTTTTACATTTCAGGAAGTAAGAGCAAAATTTCACTTTGGTCTTGTCGTTGCATTTATTTATTCCTATCATTTCAGAGTGCTTTTTCATGTAAAAATCTCTAGATCATATCATATTTTGCAATTATAAATACTCTAGTGTATATATTTGTGAAGATCTAAATTTAATCCGATAGTTAGTTACATATGTTTATATTTATTCTGGCCGCTTCTGGCTCCTTCGAATTTAGTTTGCTCGAATACCTGTCGACTTAATTTATTACAAGTGTCTTATTTACTGCTTGGAAATAAACTCTAGGAAATTAAGATATGATATATATATATATATATATATATATATATATATATATATATATATTTATGTTTGCAAACTAGACCTATATTTCCGAAATTTAGATCAATGCGAAATCCTACGCAAAATTATATGACAAGTATATTAAGACCAGGTTAATGAAAACACGAAGAAATAGGTTGTTATAATTAAAATTTTCATAAAAATCTATTTTGATCGTTTTTAGGTTTTAGTAATAAAATGAATGGAAAACTACTGAACTACTTGAATTTGTAAATTTTATTTTATTCAAAATAGGGAAGCTAAGGGCTTATTGTAACAGGGGTAAGTAGTAATAAGCGTTCTTCAATAGGATCTTGAACAATATTAAAATATTTTTTTGTTTTAATTTGACATGAAAACTCTCCATCGCATCATATTATCATAGCTACTGTCCCGCAGGCCAACGCAGTGAACAAATGTGTGCAGGTGCGTCATTTTCGATACGTAATACAAAATTATACTATCATACATTTTCGGTTTGCGTTATTATTATCGACTAATTTTAAATTTCATATCTCTTATTTCGTTTCAAATTTATCAATCTATAATATAATATATATATACCCCCGATAATGTGTAACAATTTTTGTGATTGCTGAATTGTATAAATAGTTAGTTTTTTTTAATGTACAAAAATCACATTCGGGGGTAGTTGAAAAAAAAAACGTTGAGGCTAGTTGTAACATACAAGAATTTTATACTGGTTTAAGTAAAGATGATTGGATAGAATAACTACTTAAAAATTTAAAAAGCTGTTACATAAATATCTTAGCTCCCATATTTATTATAAAGAAACAGGTTAATTAATCTTTATAAAAAAATAACTAATATTATTAATTTATAGCTTTTAAAATATTTTTAATTTTTTCAAGATAGTTTTTTTTATTTTTTCAAAACAAAAATGAATGTATGTGTATGTGTGTGTGACTGCGTGTGTGTGTATGTATGTATGGATACAATTTTTTGTCGACGGTTTGTAAAACACGGAATAACCAATTTGAATGTTTTAAAAAATATTTGAATCCTATTGATAAGAAGACGTACTATTTAGTTTTTGGCAGAGGCAGGTTCAGCCATTTTGAAGATATGGGCAATTTTGAGAAATTCTAGCAATTTGCCTGTAGACACGATGCCATGCACCACCATTTTACCTATTAATTACGAACAAAAAGCTATTTTGAACAAAGCTACGAAAAAGCGGCTTGACCAATCTGTTCATATTATTAATTAATTCAATTCTCATTAACTGATTTTTTAAATTATTTTTATTTTGTTAAATTTTCTAAGGATATTTTATGAAAAGTGAGTTCAAAATTAAATATTTTATAAATTGTGAAACTATGTTATACCAAAGCTTTTCTTTAAAAATATTTTTGATTTTTATTAATTATTCTAAGATTTCTAAGCAAACGTTTAAAAATAATAGTTTTTAAATTAAGGTGAATTTAAAGTTAAATATTTCAATTTTTTTATCGATCACGAATAAAAGACTATTTTTTACATAGCTACAAAAAACGGCTTGGCCAATTTGCTTAATTAATTCGATTCTCCTCTAATCAACTGTTTTTTTCTAATATTTTTGATTTTTATTAAATATTCAGATAAAAAAACTAAGGTAAGGTAAAAAAGCATATTACAGTGATCAAATAGGTGTGTTTAAAATTTAATATTTTTAAAATAATTTTAGTGGGGGTTTATGTAAAAAGCAATATATTATATTTAGAATGCAAATAATGTGAATAATTGAATCATTGAATAACTTTTTGAAATATTTAAATTATCGTATTTATTACGGTATTCTTTACTCTTATTATGAGCTTCTACAAACTTGCTTAAAAATATACAAATTACCCAAAATGTAGAACAAATCCATCCAACAATCCAAAATTTATCTTATTCAGATATAAACAACTTTAATGTTCCTAAAAATACTCATAAAACATTATAGAAAATAAAAATTATGAAATAAATATCAAAATATTACCAAATTATACAATTATTGGAAGAATGAATATTAAATTAAATAATATGATAGTTATTGGGTAGAATAACCATAATATATGATGTGTCTGTGTGAAATAATAAAATAAACATGTTTAGAAAATAGCTTAATATTTCAGAGCTTTTGTTAGAAACCATTCGTCATATGAAAATAATTACAGAACTTTGTAAAAAAAAATTATAGAGAATACGAGATAATATGCATTGCCGATATTCTCTATTTATTGACATGTATAAACGAATGCTGATTTTATATGCAGATATGTTGAGCTGCTGTTTTATCCATTATAAATATTAAAACAGGTTTTTGAATAAATAATTTATTAGTGTACGTTGGTGTTTTCCATATTTATATTTTAGCGTTCGCATTTTTATTTATTAGTGCGATTATATTTATATTTGTTGCACACAACAGAGTCAAATAGGAAACAAAAATAATGAATTTTAATTGCAGTAATTCAATTGGTTTAAATATTACAATAAAAAGCGATTTAAAATTTTACTTATTTTTCTGCTAAAGAAAAAGTTTTGATGCATCCATCCAATTATAGCAAAATCGAGTTATTTAGAAATAAATAAAACGAAGTTGTTCAGTATCAGTATTTACCATGCTCATAATTTAATATTTTATTATATTTATTTAAAAACTTTTGTTTCACATTTTTAGTTTTATAAATATGTTTTGTTTGTATTCAATATAAGTTTGAGTTACAGTTTATTAGTGTAATTTTATTTTTAAATCTATTTGTATAGCGTTGCATAAAAGTTGACTCAAAAGTTTTTTCTACATTCATTATTTTTGCTTTTTAATTATTAGATAGATAGTTGATATTTTTTGCTTTATATATATATATATATATATATATGTATATATATATATATATATATATATATATATATATAGTTTTTGTTATTACTATTTCTAGAGTATGCTAATATATTTATAATATCAAATATATTTATTATATTTTTTGCTTTTTTTGTGATACTAGTTATTTCAATCTATTTTATAGTTCGATACTGAAGATTAGTCTAATAAGATTCAAAATGTATACAATTTTAATTAATGTAGTTACTATTTAATTATAATTGTCCAAAAGTCAAAAATAATTTTTTTGCATATCTTTACGCTTCAGAGGTTTCTGAACATTTTGACACACTTTAGAAAAAATGGATGATGTGTGTGTGTGTGTGTTGCGTGCGTGTGTGTTCTGTGTGGATACAATTTTTGATACGGAGCTAAAAGTACAAGAAATGGTAGTTTTTGAGAGAATAAAGCATCCGATTTGAATGATTCAAAAAACATTTAGCTTATAAAGAAAAATTAATTTTTGGCCCCGTTAACTTTTTTTATTACATTTTTTCCAATTTGCAATTCTTTTCTAAATATCGAAAATATGATTTGTATTTTAATTTTAATTTTAGCTACAATTCTAAAGCTTTTTCATATACTTAAAATAAATTTATATAATTCTTAGAAAAATGAGATAAGGTCATTTAATTATCTTTTTATGTAAACATATATAAACTTTGTCGTTCAATTTATAAGCTCTTATATTTTGTCTATAAAATAAGAATAATGAAAGTTACAGTATTTATAATAATCTGTTTGCACCATTTACTATTTCTTGAGAATTTTGTTACAATACGGGAAATTCCAGAAATTTGCCTCAAGGCACGATGCCATACACCACTAGTTTTTTTCCAATAATTTGATAAATGTCTCAGAAACTTTTTATTATGTTTGTGTATATTTATGTATATATTCTATTAAAAAAACTCAATGTAGTATATCGAATTATAAGGTTTCTTGATGATAGGTGTCAATTCACATAGCAAAAAGAATTCACTGGAGAAAATGAGTCCTTAATCCTATTATGTAATAGTTATTTTTATCATATATCTGCAAATGGGTTCCCAGATGGTGTAGAAATTTATATTTTATTAACTTTGAAATTTAAAACTATTTGTTAAATCTAAATTTTCTAAAATTGATCAGTCCAAGGATATATTTGTATATCAAATAATCTTATATAAATGAAAAATTTTAATAGCGTTAAAAATATTTATTAGTTTTAGCTATTTTTGACAACCGTTTTTAATAGACAAAACTTATACTTCAAAATATAATTTTGTGCTTTTCAAATATAGTTTATTAACTTTCCGTAGGGCAAATTATAGTAATCGCAAAAAAATCGAAAATAAAATTTTGTATATATCTTTACGTTTCAAAACCTTCTGAACATTTTGGCATACCTTACAAAAAAGAAAAAATAGATGTATGGTGTATATGTGTGTGCATGTATGTGTGTGCATGTATGTGTGTGTGCGGTTACAAATTTTCGTCGACGATTTCGGGAACACGGATGAAGCGATTTGAATAATTCAAAAAACACTCGATTCGTATTGATAAGGAGACGTGCCGATTAGTTTTTGGCGAAAGCAAATTTAGCTGTTCCAAAGATACGGGGCAAAAAGTGCCAAAAACGGTAAATCAATTCAAAAAACATTTTATTTGTATTGACAAGATGAAGAATTGAACAAATTTTCATGAAGGCAGGTCTAACGGTTTCGGAGATCTAGTGAAAAAAGTAAAAAAAAAGCATTTGGCGGTTAAAAATGATCATCTGACATAATGGGGAGTGGTGCCCTAGGGCAGGTCCGTGAGCTGAGTTAAACTCCAACTCGATTTAGGGAAGGAGTAGTGTGAGAGTTTTTTCCATTGCCATTTCACACCGCAGTGCCCGAGATGGGCTTATTTTCAATTGGAAACATATTTTGATCTATATTTTCAATTGAAAATGGACATCGTGCTGCCCGATGTCAGGTTGCCAGAGCGGGGAATCGAACGCGACCCTGTCCATACAAAGTCAACGCGTTAACGACCTTGGCCACGTTGAACCCTCATTAGACATATGCACATCAAATTATCAGATATTTTATAGAGATTTTAACAATAAGTATAAATTTTGTTTACACTCCTATGGGTTCCGTACCAATGTTCATCCGTTAGACGACGGCGCGGCACTTACGCGCTTCGATGCAGTTAAAGCAGTGCGATTGCTTTGAAAAAAGTTCAGAATTTCCAAAATATTTCTAAATAATTTTTTCTTCAACAAGTCTTTTTTTTTTAAAGGAAAAAAAGTAAATTTTTGTCAAAAATTTATAGTTTCTCAAAAATCTAATTTTTTCAGAGTAATTTTTTTTCAAAAATGTTAATCTTTTTTTAAAAAAAACAATTTTTGGTACGGGAAGTTCCAGCAATTTGCCTTAAGGCACGATGCCATGCGCTCCACTAGCTTTTATCTGAAATGAACCACAATAATTGTAATAATTATTCACTTACAACGAACCACATCGATCAATTTTCACCAAAAACTTCGCTTGTACATAATAAAATTATTAGGCGCCATTTTTTAGTTTTTTTACTTGGTGCTATGCCCAAATCAATATACCAATATATATATATATATATATATATATATATTTCTATATAGTGGAAAAAGTGTATAGACTTTGGCTTAATCCAGGTCAAGTATTGCCCAGGGATTCTTTTGCCGTAAAAGATCACTTCTAAAAAATAATTTGTTGCCCGGGGCTAAATAGCCCACCTAGACCATCAGCGGCCGAACGTGAATGTATCCCCCGGTTACAATATAGAACAAAAGGCTCACGAAGAGCAGACAAAAATATTCGAAAAGTTCCAAAGCCATCGACCGTACCTCGTTATACAGGGATTTTGCTTTTTTGGATAAAAATCAACTAGTGGTGCAGGACATAGAAATTTGAGGTATATTATTGGAACAAGTTACTTCCACAAATTTTAGTTTGACGAACATCAAATGTATATAATTGATGAGCGAATTAAAGCACAAATGTAAGAGGAGTAGTGACAAATTAATAAAATGATTATTAGACATATGCACATTGCATTATCAGATATTTTTATTAGAGATTTTAATATTAGGAACAAATTTTGTTCACATTTCTATGGGTTCTGTATCAATTTTCATTTCAAAAATTTCAAATTTCTCAAAAAATTCAAAAGATTCAAAAAATTCGACTTTTTTTTGAAAACATTTAATTTTTGGTACGGAAAGTTCCAGTAATTTGCCTTGAGGCATGATGCCATACACCACTAGTATTTTTATCAAAAATGAGGTAGTCAGGCAAACGTGTGACTGATCATCCTGGTCCCCCTTCAAAGAAATTGTCATGTCAAATTCATAACTGGAAAAATCCAATAAGAATCGTAATGACACATTTTAAGTCAACTACAAAGTAAATATGCGACGCGGCGCCCACGCGCTCTGATATTTTGTTTTAACGCAGCTCAAAGCATTTCAAAAGTACAAAAAAATCAAATATTTCAAAAAAACATTTTTTTTTTCAAAAATTTTAAAAGTCAAAAATCTAGTTTTTAAAAGTTCTAAAAAAACAATATTTTTAAAATTTTAATTTTTGGTACGGGAACAGCAATTTGCCTTAAGGCACGATTAAGGCCATACACCACTAGTTGTAAAAGGAAAATGTAGTAACAGGCGTTTTTCAATGGGAAATATGTTTTTATCTCCATTGGATTTGTAAACCGTCCTGCATAATATTGTCATAACTACTGTCACGCAGGTCGACGCAGTATACGAAAGTGTGCAGCTGCGTCATTTTTTTTGTTAGGCAATATAAAATTATACAATTATATATAATACAATACAATCATACAATTTCGGTTTGCGTTATTATTATCGACTAATTATAAATTTTATATACTTTCAAATTTATCAATCTTTCAAATTGTATACCAATTTTTGTTATTACTAAATTGTTTAAATAGTTATCTTTATTATTGGCAAAAAAATCACACCTGGGGTTAGTTGAAACAAAATCTTGGGGCTAGTTGTAACATGCAAAAATAAATTCAAAAGATGAAAATTGTACACCTGTAAATTGTATGGAGTGTATGGAGACATCACATATTTTATTTGTCCTAATTTTAGTTTACGTTGATTTATGAAAAGAATTACTTAGAAAGAAGTCAATTTTCTAAAATATAAGTAAAGAATAAATTATCAGAGGTATTATTATCGTTTTCTTGTCGTTACTACTTGTTTCGGTAGATAATACAATTATCCCTAAACACGGGGTAAGTTGTAACACCGCACTTTTTCTAAAATATGATTAATTGTGAAAGAATGATCAATATTTTTACTTGATTTGCTAGAGGATTAGTTACCTACAGCATCTACTTATATTTTGTAGAAATATAATTGGATGATCTCTAACTGTTACAATTTACCCTAAACACACCTATTCCAGTTAAATTTTAGGCAAGGCAGTCAGTTTCAACGGTTTTCGAGATCCAACAAAAAAAATGAAAGAAAAAAGTCATTTAGCGGTCAAAAGTGATCATTAGGCACAAATTTTATTTAGATTTCTATGAGTTCCGTACCAAGATTTATAATGTTTAACATTTAGACTGCGTCCCTAAGCTAGCAGCGCCATTGCTTTTAAAAAAATTAAAATATTCAAAGAACCTTGAATTTTTCAAAAAATGCAAATTACGGCACGGAAGTTCCAGCAATCTGCCCTAAGACACGATGCCATGCACCACTAGTTTTTGGTTTGAAACAAAACTGCATATTTGTAGAATGCATGGTTTTAATGAACATCCTAAAATATAATTAATATTTAATTATAAAAATTCACTGAAGTTTTGGAATTTGCAAATACACCGTGTATGAATTAGGCGCGTGCTCGTTTTTCGTGTATAATATTTGAAATATTTATCGAAAATAACTAAAATATTTTGAAAATTTGCGCAAAATTATATCATTTGCGCATTTAAACCACTCGTAAATCAATATAAGTATTAAATCGATTATTTACCAAAAATTTTAACTAGTCTTAAGACAAAATGTAACTATGCAGTTTTATTTTAAACCAAAAATATATATTTTTTATAATAAATAATTTAATTATTTTTACAAGAGGAAACAAAATAAAATAGTGTGCAGTAAACTAATTTATTTTTACTAATTTAACTATCACATTAAAAAAAAAAACTACTTTTCGACAGGTGATATTTGTCTTGACTTTATTTCATTTTCCTGCTATTGTCATAAAATCCAAAGCAATTAGCATAGTCAAATTGAAAATTAGTATATTTTTTTTATAAATTCAATTTAATTATCACTTCATTGATACTGTACATAAAAAGTAGGAAGTTGACTCGCCTATAGTGAATATATCATAATTCAAACAAAATTTATCTTGAATATTATTTTACGTGACAGCTTTTCGTAATAAATCTTCATGTTCTCAACAGCATCCGAACAAAACTTTCTTAAGAATGAAGGAAAAGTATTATCGGAGTGTTTTCCGATTATTTGACTTTTATAGCATTATAATATATGACTATATGTATATATTTGTATATATATATATACATATGTATATACATGCATGTATTATATACGTATTCATATAAATTCGTAGCAAATCTAGATATATAGAATTCAACAAGTGGTTGATGAAATCTCTGCCAAAATTTTCTTTGTCGTAAAGCTTATTGTGTCACATTAAGTAGGTTGTACGAATATATATATATATATGTGTGTTTTTTTTTATGTGATAGAACAGGGTTTAAAGGTCCGCGGATTAAAAGGTCCACCACCGCCATCTCAAAAACGAGTAAAATTAAGAATTTCTCTACAACAATATTTGAAAGTAGAGGTAAAAAGATGTATAACCATCCATCACCTTGATTTTTACAACGTTGCTATCAGGAGATAAACGGCAATGTTTAAAAATCCATAACAAAAGTATTTTCTTGCGTTGTCAGTTTTTACTGGTTGTGAGCACTGTTGTTTAGTTTATGAGACCTTAACATAATTTTTAAGTATACGTTATTTAATTGTTTCATGAGGTGTATTAATAATTTAAAGTTAGATTCCACAGATTTTTTTGTATAAGCTCTACAAAAGCTCACGCGTGGGTGGGTAAAAAGAACCAACTGAACCTTTACTCTATCAACAGTGTAAACAATAGAAAATAGTAAATAAAAAGTAAATTAAGTCAAATAGCAATTTTATAATAGACGAGTTAAATAAATAGTTTATTCCAACGCTGCTGATAAATAGTTCTTGACAAAATACCTGATCAAGGTTATACACAGTGTTATTTCTGTAAAAAATGTACCCATAGAATTTATATTTTCTAGTGGTTAAATAATCTAGCTTTTATTTCGTAAAATTTCTTTAGAATTAAAAAAAACATTGGTTCTAGTTGTACCAGGTGACAAATTTTTCAAAGAAAGCAAAAACATATTTCTACAATGATGAATTAGCTGGGAGTTTATATGTTTGTTTAATATGTGTTATTTGCTGTAATATAATTGGTTTGATTTTCACAATATAATTGCTCCAAGTTAAATTGGACCTTTGTGCCCCGCTCTATCCTATATATATTAATATTTATATTTAATTAAATTCCCGTAGGATATGTTATAATAATCGCAAAAAATCGAATATGAAATTTTTTATATATTTTTACGTTTCAAAGGTCTCTGAACATTTTGACATATCTTAGAAAATTTAGGTACAATTTATTGTCCACGATTACGGGCGCGTGGATTAACTAATTTGAATGATTCAAAAAAACATTCGATTCCTACTGATGGGGAGACGTGCTGAATAGTTTTTGGCGAAGACAGATCCAGTCGTTTTGGAAATACGGAGCAAAAGATGCCAAAAACGGTAATTCAGTTTTTGAGAGATCGAAGTTTCCAATTTGAATGATTCAAAAATCATTTTAGTTGTATTGACGAAATGAAGTAACGATGTAATTTTTGGTAAGGCAGGTCTAGCGGAGATACAGGAGAAAAAGTAAAAAAAAAATATTTGACCGTCTAAAATAATCATTAGACATATGCTCATCAAATTATCAGATGTTTGATAAAATTTTCAAAAATGAGTACTAATTTTATTTTAATTTTGTTGGATTTTGTACCAAGATTTTAAATATTTAAAGTTTATACGGTCCAACCAGAATTCAAAATTTTCAAAAAAAAAAAATTCAAAATTTTCAAAAATATACAAATTTTATACTTCAAATATTAATTAACTTCCCGTAGGGTAAGTTATTGTAATGGGCCGAAAATCGGAATTGAAAATTTTTACATTTCTCGACGTTTTGAAGGTTTCTGAACGTTTTGGCAAACCTCAGAAAAAATGGATGTGTGTGTGTGTGTGTGTGTGTGTATGTATGTATGGATACAAATTTCCAGTCACGTTTCAGGGCGCACGGATCAACCAATTTGAATGGTTAAACAAACATTCGATTCCTATTGATAGGGAAAAGAGCTGATTAGTTTTTGGCAAAGGCAGGTCCAGCCGTTTCGGAGATACGGAGCAAAGAGTGCAGAAAATAGAAATCGAATTTTTGAGAGAACGGAATATCCGAATTGAATGATCTAAGAAACATTCAATTAGTAATGATTGGGAGAAGTGTTTATTAGTTTTTGGCAAAGGCAGGCCTAGCCATTTTGAAGATACGGAGCTAAATATGTAAAAAATGGCAGTTTTTGAGAGAACTAAGCGTCCAATTTAAATGATTCAAAGAACTTTCTGCTTGTCTTAACAAAATAATTGATTTTGGAAAAAAAAAATTTGTTAATTTTTTTTTTTGTTTTTTTTTTTTAGTTTTTTGTATATCGAAAATATTTCAGATTTTATTTTTAATTCTGACTATAGTTCTAATATACTTTACAAATAATTTCAACTCTGCAATTCAGTTTATATAATTCTTATAAATATTACACAATGTTACAATATTTATAATAATCTATTTGAAAACATTCAGTATTCCTCGAACATTTCGTTACGGTACGGGAAGTTCCAGCAATTTGCCTTAAGGCACGATGCCATAATTGCCTCAAGACAGAATTCCACTTACAGCTAGTTTTTTTATAATTCAGTTTCAAAATCTATATATTTCAAATGAGTTATTCTAGTCGTAAGAAATATATCCTCAGATAGATTCATTCGGCATCTCTTGCTAATGAAAACTTTCTCAAGTGTTTTGAGCGTTAAGATCGCACTGTATGTTATATAAACGATAAAATACATAGTAATTATAATTATCTCTTTGAAAATATTTAAAACAATTGTTATTAATGACTGATCCATATTTATTGATCACTGATGTTTTTTTCCCTAATATTTAATTCTGGTACGGAAAGTTCCAGCAATTTGCCTTAAGGCACGGTGCCATACACCATTAGTTTATATGATTATCATATAGATATATATATATATATATATATATATATATATATATATTTGTATATTATATACTCTAAAGTTCTTCCATTCCAATTTATCATGGTCGAAATTCGACCATCGGACAAATTCTATTATATATATAATTGCCCAAGTGAATCTGCAGATCTAATCTATTTCGCTTTGCCGCATTAAATAAGTGTTTAATAAAACGACATCGTTTTGGCACCCATTTCCGAAATAAAATGGGTTAAGCACTCTATCATAAACCATATAGGTCATATACGATCAAGTTATCAAGGAATAATGAAAATTCATATTAAGTCTACTGAGGTAACATAATAATTCTTATAGGCGAGGTTGATATTAAATTCCGTTGCAGTTCATTGCATGGATTCAGAGAAGAGATTTAAGTACTTTTATATTAAGTATTACTTGATATATACAGCAGTCAGTACTTTGAATTAATTAGTTGTGTATGGCATTGTGCCTCAAGGCAAATTGCTGTAACTTCCCATACCGTAACGAAATATTTGAGGAATATTAAATGTTTTCAAATAGATTATTATAAATACTGTTACTTTCATTATTCTTATTTTATAGGCAAAATATAAGAGCTTATGAATTGGACGATGAAGTTTATATATGTTTACAGAAAAGTAAATGAACAAAACTCAATCCATCTGATTTAAAATGAAGGACATTGTCAAATATTCATAAGAAATATATGAACTACAAAACTGAATTGCAAAGTTAAAATTACTTATTTAAAGTATATAAGTGAGTTTTAGAACTTTAGACAGAATAAAAGACACAAAAAAAATAATAATTGATTTTTTTTATTTTGGAATATTGTAACACAAGCACTAAGCACTATTTTTGTATCATTCAAATCGGATGCTTCGTTCTCTCAGAAACTCTATTTCTATTTTCTGCACTCATTGCTCCGTACCTCTGAAACGGCTCGACCTGCCTTTGCCAAAAACTTATCAGCACATCTCCCTATTAATAGAAATCGAATGTTTTTTGAACCATTCAAATTGGTTGATCCGTGCGCCTGAAAACGTGGACACAAAATTGCGAACACACAAAACATATACACACACATCCATTTTTTCTAAGGTATGCCAAAATGTTCAGAAACCTCTGAAACATAAATATATGCAAACATTTTCATTTTCGATTTTTCATTTGCGATTACTGTAACTTAGCCTGCGCTAAGTTAATAAATATTCGGACGTATTACTATTTTAATGTTGACCATAAAACTGTTCTTGTTATTTTTTTTTTCAAATCAATTTTCTAAATAAACCTGGCATAGAAAATTTCATTTACAAATCTGGTCAGTATTTCACAGTTCTCTATATACACTGCTTACACTAATAATAATAATAAATTTTTCAACACTTCTATATTAATGTTCAATGTTTAAAAAATCGTAAATGTTTGTTACATATAATTTTGAAAACTGAAATGAATCTACGGGTGTTTTACAAAATGATAAAGTAAATTTGTTTCAACATTTCAACAAACTTATTTTAATTATTCCATGTACTTCTATAAATTCACTGTTATGCAATCTGCACCAACATCAAACAAACAAACTTCAAATATATATTAGATTGTTCTAAAAGTACTTTTTTATCGAAATAAAAAAATTTAATTAAATTTCCAGTAAGTTAAAGGTAAAAATTGTGTGAGATTTTCCAATGCCATTTCACACAGTAGTGTCCAAAAGATTAGCCTAGTTAAACTCTAGCTCGATTTTGGGTTAAATATTGTGAGAGATTTCCCATTGCCATTTCACACCGCAGTGCTCAAAGTTGGGCTTGAAGAAGCAGGTGTTTGTGCACTATAATTGATATAATTGATTATAATAGTTATGTCAATTGTAAATTGTAATTATTTGATCTTAAATAAAAAAACGCAGATGTCGGATCGATGCGGATTTTTTACACTTCATTCATAATGGTCTATTTACCATCTGTACCAATTTTCAGCTCCATGCAAATTATTCCAAAGGTTCGACGTTTTTAGCTTCATTTTGACTGGGTTAATATTGAAAAGTACATGCAACGTGCCTCAAGGCAAAATGCTACTTACACCTAGTAGGTTTTGTGTTTATTATTTGATTAAATGAAATATTAGATTCAAATAAAATATATGAAAGTTTAGATAAAGTTAAAATGTGTGTATGTAAAAATCTCCTGCCTGTAAAATTATATTAATAACAACAAAATATTTATTTCAATCGCACCATCAGAAATAAGCGACATTGAATTAAATCCAATCCGGACTATTTGTCTATAAATATAATCTGGTAGGCTTAGTATTCGCTTTTCGGCTATAGTTATATATATTATGTCATCTTATCCCTAAATAAAAATCTGTCGTTATCAATAAATCATATTTAAGAGCAACGTACGTTTCTCGGGAGAGATGATCGCTTATTTCTATTTTCGTAATATTATACGAGGATATCTGTTCTGATGTACGAATTCGTGATGATGTTTGCGGAAAGATTATGACATTTATTTTATTACGAGCAGTTGTGGACAGAATTACGAGGCTAAAGAGCTGGATTAAGGAGATCAACTGGTGATCCATGATATTGTGCCTGAACAATATTGCTGACTCTTCCTGTAAATTAGTTGTGCAATGTCCCTTAGGACACTTTCCGTATTCTGGTGATGTATGGCAATGCCTCTTAAAACTATTGATGATACATTTTGGAAACTAATGATGTATTGCATTATCCTTAGGAACAAATTTGAATCAAATTTGCTTCTAAAACCTTACATTCTATAAATAAATATCAAAATACTAAAATCACTAGGGTGTATTGCATTTATTCATATTTAAGAGCAACGTACGTTTTCGGGGAGAGATGATCGCTTATTTCTATGTTTCGTAATATTATACGAGGATATCTGTTCTGATGTACGAATTCGTGATGATGTTTGCGGAAAGATTATGACATTTATTTTATTACGAGCAGTTGTGGACAGAATTACGAGACTAAAGAGCTGGATTAAGGAGATCAACTGGTGATCCATGATATTGTGCCTGAACAATATTGCTGACTCTACCTGCAAATTAGTTGTGCAATGTATTGTCCCTTAGGACACTCTCTGTATTATAATGATGTATGGCAATATCTCTCAAAACTATTGATGACGCATTTTAGAAACTAGTGATGTATTGCATCATCCTTTGGGACAAATTTGAATGGAATTGGTCTCTAAAATCCTAGACTCCATCACCAAAATATAAGACAAATAAAATCACTAGTAGTTTATTTCATTTATTTATAAGGCAGTTCAAAATGAAACTACTTGCTTCTTTTAAAGATGATACCACTAATTGACCACCAGTTCTAAGTGGCGTTTTGCCTTGTGGCAAGTTGCACAAACTTCTTGATTTGTGTAAAAACTTGATTTAGTCAATGATAATATATGATAATAATTCATATATGATCTACTTTTCTATTTGTCCACCTGTCTACTTCTTTACATTTTTTACCATACACCTGTTTACCTATCTATCTGTTGAATCGCCAACCTGTCTACCTGTTTACCTATCTACTAGACCGGTAGATAATAATTAATTAACATAATTAACTTCCCACTTATTTACCTATCCACCTATCTGCCTGTCTGCCTGTCTGCCTGTCTACCTGTTTATCTGTCCATTTCTTCACCTATCTTCCTGTTCACATGTATACTTGTCAACCTGTTTACCTGTCTACCAGTTTACTTATTTGTCAGCTTACCTATCTATTAGTTTATCAGTCTATCAGACCATTTGTCTACATATCTCATTTTCTATTTTTTTCCTGATTACCTGTTCACATGTCTAACTGATTGGATATAACTACCAACTGATTACATGTCTACTTTTCTACTTGTTTACCTGTCTACCTGTCTAACTGTCTAACTGTCTTCCTGTATACCTGTCTATCTATTTACCAATGATTCTATTTGTTTAAAAATCAATAATAATCATTTGTAATTATTGGATTAAACTTAGATTATACCTCCAAAACTGCTGGATCTGCTTTTGCAAAAATGTAATAAATTATTCGGATGCTACTTTTTCTCAAAAGCTCTAAGTTTTAGCACTTTTTGTCAAAAACTAATCACAAGGTCTCCCCATCAATAGGATTGGAATGTTTTTTGCATAATTCAAGTTGGTTTCTTATATGGATGTGTATATACATACAGTATGCACACTAACATTTTTTTCTAAGGTATGCCAAAGTGTTCAGAAACTTTTGAAACGTGAAGATATCCAAAAGTTTTTAATTTTAATATTTTTGCCAGTACTAACATTTACCCTACGGGAAGTTAAAAATAATAATAGAATTTAATAAAAAAATAGAAAAAAATATTGAATAAACTAGTTGGTCACATCATTTCTCCATACAGACTGAAATATATTATATATAGTGTTTATTGCTTTATTACAAAACAATGTTTATTTGTATTTGTGTTCTTCCAGGTTTGAATGACTAAATCATGGCACACATAAGGTGTCAAAACTTACAATATAAATATTCTCATTTTATTGTTTTCCATTTCGACAAATTAACTGCAACAATCCCAAGAATATGTTTCAATGTTAAACCACATGTATTACATTGTACCTTAAGGAACTTCCTATAATATAGTGATGTATCATATAGTAATCTTGCTATTGATGACACTTTCCGGAAACTAGTCGTGTATTTCATTGTTCCTGGAAACTTCCTACAATATGGCAATGTAAGGCATTGTCCCTCAAGACTACTAGTAACATATTCTGGAATATGTTACTAGAGGTGTATTTTATTGTCCCTTAAACAATTTCTGCAATCTGGTAGTGCATGGAATTGGTCTTTCAAAATATTATTTACATTTACAAAAACTAGTAGTGTATTTCTTTGTTCTTTACAAAACTTTATATAATGCAGTAGTGTAAAACATAATTTCTTAGAGCAGTTTTTAAAACCAGTTTTTTTATGAAAAGTCGACACCGAACAAAACCGGTTTTCTGAAAAAATACTATTCAAAAACCGGTTTTCTAAAATGTCGTTTTTTGTATAAACCTTAATTGAAAGTCCTGGTGATGAAGTGGTGTATTACCTTGTACCTTAAGATAAATCTAAGTAGAAGTATCTGTTTTGAAAATAAATATCACATTAATCAAATTAAATTAGTGCAATGTACCTGAAGACAATTTAAAATAAAACGTTTTGTTTCATTAATAAGTATTAAATGATCAAAATTAGTAAATGTATCTATAGACAGATAACTAGATAAATGGTATAGCATTAATAGACTATACTAGACATGAAAATCGTAACCTAAATTGTAATTAATTTGGTTTTGATTATGCGGTTTTGACTTTGTATCGTAATTGCATTTTGACCACAAGTTCTACAATATACAGTTTTTCAGTACATAAACAAATAAATTTAAATTTGTAAACCACAAATATCTAATAACTTTCGCAATCATTGAAATGTGGTCTTTTTTGGGAAATTGTCGATACTTGACTTTGTAAACCCCAACAAAATGAAACAGAATTTAAAAATAGAAAAATTATGAAATTTTTGGATATTTTAAAAATTTTATACACTTAGCTTCTATATCCTTTTGAAATCTTTGCATGCATTCTATCAACTATTCATTCCTAAATAGAAGTTTATGTTTTTGCAATAAAATTTGATTTAATTATGTTTTCTTGATGGTTCAAGTGTTTCTGAAATATTTAACACATACATTGAAAAAAGTGTAAGTGCTCATCCATTTAAAATTTTATTTCATAAAAGGTTTAATTGGTTTGAAACGGAATAAATGATCTGAATGATTCATAAGAACATCCAATTTCTATTGATGGGAAGACGTGTTGATTAGTTTTAAACAAAGGCAGGTCCAAAAGTGGCATAAAGTGGAAAGCCTCCAACAAATTGTAAAAAGAATTTTGTAGTAGAGAAAAAAATATGTTTTTTTTTTCAATCGTTTCAAGTATGGGGAAGGGTAGGTGAAACCTTAGTGAACATTTAGGGGTTATTATTGTTTAAAAAAATTGCAAAAACATGTTTTTTTGAAATTTTTTATAAAGCTGACTTCAATATGAGTAATAAAAAAAATAATACTGATCCGATCAGCACAAATGAAATTATTTAATTTAACGCAGATGATGTTCATGATTGAGCAAATCATCCATATTTCAACCGTAAATATTTACGTGAAAATTTTTTTTCAGCAGAATCCTGAAATACGGAATTTGATGTATAATATCTGTAAAAAAAATTAGACAATTCTAAAATGAGATATTCTAATTTTCCTAAAATACGCGCGATTTGTAAAAGAATGACCTAAATATGAATTGAGAATGCTGATTAACTTTTGGTAAATATCGGCATGGATGTTTCTCAGTAATAACTGGTTATTGTATTGAATAGTTTATTTTTTAACTTTACTGAAACTTTGCATAGTAGTGCTTGATATATAGTACCAAGACAATATTAAAATTGAATAATTAATTCACTATAATCCAAATGAATTCCTTCGCTCCGGGGACTGATTGTACCACTTTGTCACACGATGTTGCCCAATGGATATAATATTACTATTTTAATGATTTTTCGTAATAATATACGAGCAAAATATCCAATTTCATTATATTTACGATATTGCTCGCCCCGGGCTGAAAACTCTAATCATAAAATTTATGAAACGCGATGAATGATATCGCTGAGAGATTTGGTTATAAAACTTTAATTATCTGAAATTAGATTTTTGAATGTGATGTCATTCAATGAAAGACATGTTTTATTACATCCATTAAAAGTATAATAAATTTATTGATAGAATTATAAAAATGTTGTATTATGATATCTTTATGTTTAATCATACAATTTGAATCAGTCGTTTACGTGAATATGATTTATCTAGTGCTGAAGCTTCCTTTCGATATTTTATTTATATTATTAGTACTTGTATCACTATTTGTTGTTAATATTATTTTAATTTCGGTAAAATATATATACTGAAAATATTTTATGCGATGAAATGATAAAAAAATTAAATGACTTTTTTTTGAAAATAATAGCAGTCAATACGTCTTTTGAAAATTGTAAATTGTTGAACGATTTGAATTATTGACCTTTTAAAAATATTCTACTAGTTTCTCAATACTAGTATTGAAAGAGATCGATTTTGATGAAGCTTGACATACATTGTTACTACACTTTACTAAATGTTGAACAAAAATTTAAAGTTGAAACATTCAATAGTTTCTGGGATATGCGAGGTTGATGGGTGACTGGCTCCGCTCTCAATACTAGTATTGAAACAGATTGTACGTTTTTAAAAATACATAATTCGATTTTGATGAAACTTGACACACATTGTAACTATACTTTACCAAGATTGTGATCAAAATTTAAAGTTGGAACATTCAATAGTTTTTGAGATATGCGAGGTTGATGGGTGGCTGCCTCCGCGCTCAATACTATTATTTAAAGTTTAAATCATATCTAAATATGCCGTGGTCCCCCATTTTCATTTTGTGGACTCCCAGATTTTGTTTTTCCTGCCGTGGACTCGTTGAAAGTTGCCATGCACCCCTGGGGGTCCATGTAAACCACTTTGGGAATCGCTTCTTGTCTTGCAAACAAATGATTACCGGTTCAAATCAGCATTGCAAACAACCTGATATCATACAGCAGTGATATCTATTGTTACTAGACAATATAGATCACAAATATATTTTCAGATGAAATTAGTTACCCTGGAAATTGAAGAAAATATAACCAAAAGATAGTAATTTGATGTATAATATAATTGTAATTAGAGAGAACAACTATTGAGTTATATTTTACCAACAACTTGATAAGACAAGTGGTATATTCAAATATGATTTTTGTTTAAAAATATTTTGGTTTGGCAACTTAGTAAATACGGTTTTTAGTTAGAAATTGAGCATGGAACTATATAACTTTATTCCGAAATGCCTTGTCCATTTTGATCAATGACTTTTTTTCATCTTTTTGTTTCATTTTACATATCAAACTATATAATAAGTACATTCAGCTACTATTATATACAATAGACCGCGTGTAAAAAATAGCTATCCTGTGATAGCACCTTCTGTAATTATAGCATTAATTTTTATTTAATAATAAAATAATAAAATTATTTATTACGTTTTTTTTAAGTCGCTGAGATAGTGAAGGCTTAAGCAGGTCAAACGCTTGTTGATTTGGATGTTGACTTAGCCGAGTCTTGTGTTTGGAGCAGAAATGGTTATTTTCTTCTTCCACAGTTAGAATACTAAGGTCACGATGTATTAGCCTGTTTGGTACATATTTGAAAGGCGTTCACAATCTATTTCAAAATTTTGTTCCGGAACCTCTGTAGAATTGCTATGATTGATTTACTAGCCGCACCCCATGGTTGTAGACCGTAGGACCATATTGGTTTAATAATTGTCTTGTATATTAGGAGTTTATTTCTAACAAAATTTGTTATTGCCAGCCCATTAATCAATTAAATTGCCTTCGTGGCACTTCGAGCTTGTGATGCTTCTTAATTATATATTCATGCCAGGTGAGTCTCCTGTCCAAATATATTTCCAGATATTTAACTACATTGGATACAGGTACCAATTCACCACTCAATCTAACAGGAGGGCATGAACTGATTTAGAACTGTTAACATTTATTCTCCATAATTTCAGAAGATTTTTACCCGACTGCTGATTTGCTCACCATCCATTACATTTGAACTATGTCAGCAAACCTTAAAAATCAATTAATACAATTTAAGAGTGAAGGCCGCACTTACTTAGTTGCCAACCAAATAAGTAAATATTGCCTAGTATTATTGTGTTTATCAAAAAACATGTTTACCTATCCCTGAGGGATAGTTTTGTCGAGTTGTCCACCAAGCGCTGCATCCGAACATCGATAGATCCATCATCGAATAGGTTACAATATCAAATATGTGCTAATTCCGAACGTTGTACATAAAACACACATATTTTCTTGTATCAAACAACACAGAGATCATGTTGTAATTAGCATCGCTAACAATAACAAGCAAACAAGCTATAATTAGCGTTCGTCTGTACGCCTGTGCGCCTTTTCATCTGTTTGTCTGTCAGAGTCTTATTATGCTAATAAGTCAAATGCCTACGGGGGTCTCTGGGGGCCTCCGAGAGACAGGGGGGCACGCGGTTAATGTAATCCCCAAAGACTCCAGTTAAGTTTCTTAAAACAATATAACGCGCGCCGCTCGGGCTAATTTAATTTTCTCAGTGTATTAAGTATAAGGCTCCGTGTGGGAGATTATGGGATGTGTGTATGATGGAGACGTTTTCAGTAGGTATAGCAGATCGTTTGTGTTTTGCTTCTACATAATTCACTCAAAAGAACTTGTGGTATATGGCATCGTGTTTCAAGGCAATTTGCTGTAACTTCCCGTACCAAAAATTATTTTTTTCAAAAAAGCTTTGAATTTTCTTGAAAATGTTGAAAAAATGAGATTTTTGAGAAATATAAACAGAGTTTATTATTATTATTTATTATTAATCTCTATAAAATATCCGATAATTTAATGTGCTTATGTTTAATGATTATTTTTGACCGTCAAATGGTTTTGTTTTCACGCTTTTCACTTGATCTCTGAAACTGCTTCTCCTTGTCAAAACTGAATTACCATTTTTGCACTTTTTGCTCCGTATCTTTGAATGGCTAGACCTGCCTTTGCCAAGTTATTGTAATCCTCCAGAAATCTTTAATGAAATTTTTTTCATATCTTCACGTTTCAGCTGTTCTGAACATTTTGGCATACCTTAGAAAAAATGGATGTGTGTGTATGTATGTATGGATACAATTTTTCGCCCACGATTTCGGGACCACGAGTCAACCGATTTGAATTATTCGATTTCTATTGATCAGAAGACGCGCTGATTAGTTTTTGGCAAAGACAGGTCCAGCTGTTACGGAGATACAAAGCAAAGTAGGCAGAAAATACAAATCGAGGTTTTGAGAGAACGGATTATCCGATTTGAATGATCTAAAAACATTCAATTTGTAATGATTGGGAGAAGAGGTGATTAGTTTTTGGCAAAGACAGGCCCAGCGATTTCAAAGATATAGAGGTAAATGTGCAAAAAATGGCAGTTGTTGAGAGAACTAAGCGTCCGATTTGAATGATTTTAAGAACTTTCTGCTTGTTTTAACAAAATATTGCTTTTGGAAAAAAATTGGTTACATTTTTTTTTCTTTTTTTTTGTATATTGAAAATAATTCAGATTTTAATTTTAATTATGACTAAAATTCTAATATACTTTAAACAAATATTTTCAACTTTGCAATTCAGTTTATATAATTCTTGTAAATATTAGACAATGCTACAGTATTTATAATAATCTATTTGAACACATTTAATATTCCTCGAACATTTCGTTACGGTACGGGAAGTTCTAGCAATTTGCCTTAAGGCACGATGCCATACACCACTAGTTATTACTTTAATTTTAAGTAGTGACGTTAGAAGAATTTCTTGTAAAGCTTTAAAAAAAATCGTTCTGACAACATTTTCATAATATTCAGTATCGGGGTAGTGGCCCATACTTTCGCCAACTCTGTTCCATAAATGTATATATCTATATATTTATCAAACCTAGAAATGTATTCTCAAATAGTATTATTTTATTTTATATACTGTTGTGTTCGTTTGGAATTTCTAAATACTATTCCCGGACAAACTTTTCTTTCGATCTTTGCTCTGTTATGAAATATTTTGTGAAAGAAAGTAATAAATAGTAATTTTTACGCCGCTTTGCGCAAGGATAATAAAAAGGACTATTAAATTGCTTTACGACTACTATCGGGAGATTTTATCAGGATTGCAAGTCCTGAGTCGAAAACGTTTGCGCGCGCTTTGTTCGGAATGCCTTTCAGGACAATTGAAGGAAATGATTATAAATAGCGGAAAATATTACGGAAAACAATAGAGAAATTGTTATTTTACGATTCAGAAAAGGAAACTGGCCGCGATTAGTTTTATTACCACTGTCATATGGACTTGTAATTGACGTTGATAACTAGTTGTATATGATATAAAATAAAATTGCTGGTGGTTTGAGATGAATTGCTGGATTTTCCAATTCTATAAATATATATCAAAAAGTTAGTCAAGTTATTGATATGAAAAATTTGGTAATCTTAAAATCCATAGAACATTCTAGAAAATTAGCAAAATATCTGAGAAAGTAAAATCTTAGGTAAAATTGAATAAATTCACTTTTTACCTTTTAATTTTTCTAAACAGAATTTTCTAACTTCATCTAGAGTACATTTTAGTAAAACCAAAAAAAAAATCCTTACGTCTCAAAGCTCCTGAACATTTTGCCATACCTTAGAAAAAAATTGATGTGTGTGTGCGTATGTGCGTGTGTGTGTATGTGAGTGTGGATGCAATTTTTCTTCAGCTGAACCATTTTGAATAATTCAAAAGAAAAAAAAGGATTTGTATTGAAGGCGAGATATGTAGATTAATTTTTAATCTACTAATTTAATATTATATTAGAATGATTCACTATTCACTACTTAGAATGTTACTTGTGGTAACGAAATAAAGAATTAGTTATATTTTTAGGAAGGCAGGTATAGATGTTTCGAAGATTCAGAAAAAATATTTTTTCAAATTGACATCTGTTGCTAAAATATAATCATTAAAAATCATTATTATTGATTTACATACAAATGTAAATTTTCGTGAATAGATAGTCAGACAGGTATACAGGTAAACAGGTAGGCACGTAAACAGGTCGAAAACTAGAACTGAAGAAGGGTAGACAGGTAAACAGCCAGGCAAAAAGACGTCTCGTTAACAGGTAATCAGATAAATAGACAGGTACCTGCTAACTACATATACAAGTAGTCTGTTAAACTAGTAGACATGTAGGCAGGTAGACTGTAAACAAATGGACAAATAGACAAGTTTGCAAGTAAATAGGTAAACAGGTAGTCAGGTAGTAAACAGGTAAACAGTTAAACGAGAAGAAAATTAAAAAGACAGGTAGACAAATACACTAGTATACTGTTAAACTGGTGGACAGATAGGCTGGTATACTGTAAAACAGATAGATAGATAGGCTGTTAAACTAGAAAACAGGTAGGCAGGTAGACTGGTGAACAAATGGACAAATAGACAAATATGCAGGTGAATATGTAAACAGGTAGTCAGGTAGTAAACAGGTAATCAGGCAGATAAATAGACTGGTATACTGCTAAACAGATAGACAAATAGGCTGTTAAACTAGTAGACAGGTAGGCAGGTAGACTGGAAAACAGATGGACAGATAGTCAAGTATAAAGGTGAATATGTTAACAGGTAGATAATTGACAGGTTGACCGGCAGTCAGGTAGACTGGTATAGAAGTAGACAGACTGGGAGGTAAACAGGTAGAAGGAAATGATTGAGGTCAGATGGACAGGTGATTAGGCAGACAGGTAAACAGAAAGGCAGGTTGAATATATATAAATAAAAAAAATATTATTGATTAAATCGATTATTTATATTTATTGAAAAGCTCATGCAACTTGCCATAAAGCAAAAAGTTATTAATTGTGTTTCATATATTAATCAAATAAAAAGTTGTAAGAATTACTTGAAATTTTTATGCATGATCTTAAATTAACTGTTTTATAAAAATTTGAATTTTAAAATTAAACAATAATTTTTAATTTAACAATTTGAATAGGAATATGTATTTTTATGAGTAGAAACAATTTATCATGTCGACTATTAACATTCACATGGGAAATGATATGAAAATTATTTGATGTGGGAAAACAACTGTTATGTGGTTTGATTTATTATGCTAATTAATAGACATGATATATTAAATGTAGTCGATCAGTGCGGGATCATAACGATATATGTCTTTGTAAATAATCACATTTATTGAAAATTTATCTCATTATTTGAATATCTGTTAAATAAGCTATAAGTCCATAGCTTGTTTTTGTTTTACTTTTTCGCTGACGATACAATTTCATATTTTTAACAGCTGTAGTATCTGTCTTGCTTATAAAAATAACTTCCATTTTAATAATCTCAAAAATATATAGTAACCACGAATAATACAAATTACTTCAATGAACTTATGTTTCTTCAACGTCAGATTTTTCATTTGTTTTAATTCTTTTCACTATACGATCAAAGCAATCATACTCAAGCAACACGACGACTAATCACAATCGACCCGTATAGAAATGATATCATCGAGAGCGAATGATGAATCATTGGCACTCGACTCGGCCATAACGCACTTCCGTTGCATTTGTACGGATTTACTCGTCGCGCCTAAAGAAGCTGTTAACGCTACACACCCAACCCTGGTCTAATTATTATATTTTATTACCTTCATACAGGATAGCAATAATAAACCCTCATATTTCAAAAAAATTGGATCACCTGTACCCGTTTTTAATTCTACGTATCATGCAATCATCGGCCAATACCTGATTGGTTGATAAATGTAATAACCACTGATTGGATCCAAAATTGTAATGAAATGTCGCTTAATTCCATAAAATAAACTAATCAGAAAAATATATAAAATCTTCATTACTTAGTATTAACTCAAATATCATCTAGCTAACATCAGTCTTAAATCAATACTCAACTAAGCAAAAGTCTCAAATCAACACTCAAAGGAGTAATATCTAATAAACATATCATCTATAAATCTATAAATCGTTATATTTAAATATACAACAATTAAACATTTATTTATCATCTTTTATTTTTTATTATTTTCAATCGGTCTTATATAGCCACTAACTTAATATATCTGTCCTTCGGCAATATAAATAAAGTGTAAGTGTTTTAACCGAGTTCGGCAGCATCTTGGTGGATTACGAATTTCTTACACACTTTTAATCTTTTTACAATATATTTTTGGCCATTCGAACCGAATGGTCAAAAAATAGTGAACAGAAGCTTTACTTTTTACTTCTCAAACTTCTGGTTGTATGCTTCCTTTTCCTATCGACTTTTAATTACTTTTATTTTATCATGCCATGTAAGTCGATCATTTGTATTTTCTCCGGTTTTATATTTTTTGATATATATATATATATATATATATATATATATATATATATTCAAAGAAATTCAAGATCGCCCAGCTCTACGTCTATTATGCATATAACATTATCGGTTATTTTCAAATAATTGGGCGGAATCTCCACCGTCGATAAGCATAATTTAACTGAAAACGATATTGCGGTTATTTTGCATCGCTATCATTCGAGTAAATATTTGAATTTTATTATAAACACAAAATTTATATTTCTTTACACGATAGTAGTAGGTGATATAGATGGGATAAATATTTTTTTATATTATTTATTATAGTACGCACCTGTGTAAAATAAGCAAATATAGGAATGGATTTTGTATTTTGCGTTTCAGTTAATTAATTATAATTAAATATAGGAAGTTGGAATGTAATAGTAATAAATGCATAATTTTGCATAATACACGTTATTCATTATTATTGATTAAAATATATATAAATTTTACTTTCAAGTGAAGCAAACAATTATAAATTGATTTTTGGTTAAGCTTGTTCTCTTATATCACCTAACATTTTTTTAACTTTTTGTAGGGTAAGTTATAGCAATCGCAAAAATTTAATTTGAAAATATTTGCATATCTTTACGTTTCAAAGGTTTCTAAATATTTTGGCATGTCTTTGGATAAAAATGATCTATGTGTGTGAATATGCGTATTAATGTGCGGATACAATTTTTCATTCACGATTTCGGGCACACGGATCAACCGAACTGAGTGATTTAAAAAACATTCAATATTTACCTTAGAAAAATTGGGCATACCTTAGTAAAAATGGATGCATGTTTGATTGTGTGTGCATGTTTGGATACAATTTTTTGCGCACGATTTTGAAATCACTAATAAATCTAAAAAACATTCGATTCGTATTAACGGGCAGGCGCGCTTATTAGTTTTTGCCAAAGGCAGCTCTAGTCGTTTTCGAGATACGGGGCAAAATGTGCAAAAAATGGCAATTTTTGAGAGAAAAAAGCATCACATTTAAATGATTCATAAAGCATTTTGCTTGTGTTGTCGGTCTAAAAAAATTGTTAGTTTTTTGGAGATAAATTTCAAAATTTTAAAACAAATTGATTTCACGAAATTTTCGAAACTATTATTTTTAGATTCAAGAATTCAATTTTATTTTAATAACGAAATTTATGATCTTTATTGAAGTGAATTGAAATTTTGATTGGGATCTTAATTTTCACGAACATACAAAGTTTGAAACTTCAAAAATTCTAAAGTTTACTTATACACTTGAAATAAATATTTTTAACTTTACAATTCAGTTTATATAATTTTTGGAAATATGAGATAATGTTCTATTTGTGATAAAATGTGAGATAACGCTCTTTATCTACTTTACTTAGGGTAAGTTATTGTAATTCTCCAAAAATCTAATATGAAATTTTTTTCATATCTTCACCTTTTAGAGGTTTCTGAACATTTTCGCATACCTTACAAAAAATAATCGATTTCTATTGATAGGGAGATGTGCTGACAAGTCTTTGGTAAAGGTCGGTCCAGCCGTTTCGGAGATACAGATTTACAGAGTATATCCTTTTGGATATACAGAGCTAAATGTGCAAAAATGACAGTTTTTGAGAGTTTTCATCCGATTTGAATGATTCGAAAAACTTTCTACTTGTGTTGACAAAATTGATTGCTTTTAGGTGAAGGATATTTATTTTATTTTTAATATTTTGTTTTAATATCGGAAATAATTCGAATTTTAATTCTAATTCTGGCGGAAGTTCTGAAGCTCACGTATATACTTCAAATATATAATTTTAACTTCCCAATTCAGTTTATAGAATTCGTAGAAATGTGAGGAAAGATGCTTCATTGTAACTTCGCTTAATTAAGTTTTGTTTATTTACTTTTCATGTAAATATATACAAATGTCGTCATCCAATTTATAAGCTCATATATTTTGTCTACAGTATTTAAAATAATCTATTTGAAAACATTTAATATTCCTCCAATATTTCATTCTAATACGGAAAGTTCCAGCAATTAGCCTTAAGGCACGACACCATGTACCACTAGTTTGTCATCACAAATAAATCTATATATGTAATTTTAAATTTTCAATTTTCAATTTCCAACTATCGTTTTCCCCCAGATGATGTGGCAAAGTGGCGGTGTCGGCGGCGGCGGTGCAGGCGGAGGTCGCGCCGGCGGTGCAAGCGCCTGGTTAAAACTGATGGGCGTGGTCCGCAGCGACCGCCGCAGGGGCGGCGGTTCCAGGGATACTGGTGGAGGTCAGGGTAGCGGAGGTCAGGGCGGAGGACAGCAGGACGGCGGTCAACATCAAATGCAGATTATGATGCACTCGCAGTCGATGGCTTCGCCGCACGAAAGAATGGACATGTGAGTAGATATAGATACATTCTGGTTTTTGAATATTGAAACATTTATTTGAAACGTACAATTGTGGGGTTTATGTATTTGTAATACATCCAAAAACTAAAGCTTATTCACAAATTTCTATAAATATGCAATAACTTATGCGGATCTACGTATCCAACGTTCACCATTAATCCAAAGCAAGCTTAAAATGTGAAAGACAACCTTTAGTATAAACTTATCTGGCAAAAGATCATTCTGGTTTCTGAATACTAAAACTGGTTTATTGATATAATTTTATAGTGAAAACTAAAGCATATTCACAAACTGCTATAAATATGCAATGACATATGCGTATCAACGTCCAATATTTACCACTAATCCAAAGAAATCTTAAAATCTAAAAAACAATCTATTGAAACTTTTTTTTGTAAATCAAGTTGTCTGACAATAGATCATAACAGATCATTTTGCAACAAAGTTTATATCGAAATGTGGTATAATAAGTAAATAATGTTTTTATGCCAATTAAGTTAGAATAAACAATCAATATTATTATCCAAGTTAGAACCTCACAGATAGACAATTTTTAAGTATATATGCAAAGTATATATTGCGTAAGTATGTTTGCCAAATTTTAGAAAATTCGCTCAAATAGATAAACTTATACTCATATATAGTGCAAATCACTTCTATTAGAGACCTTTGGAAAGAGGTATGAAAATCTGCAAATTAGTGTCTTAGGTAACTTACTGAACTGCAATTGGAACATTGTCCAAAATATATTATGATTATTGCATGAATTTACATAATGTGGATATGAAATCACGAGCAGATTCAAAAATTGGAATGTAATAAACTGCAAAACGTTATTTTTAAAGATATTTAAATCAATATATATTCTACAGATTCAAGAACCAATGGTAATTAAACTCAGTTCAGAAAAGGTGTATTTTAACTTTCAACCTTTTCATTACTTTAGATAACCATACAATAACTAATATTAGATCAATTAATCGATTGATCAATTAATTAACTTCTTTGATATTTATACCAAGATTAAGTAAAGCCTTTTTTAAGGTTATTCGACGTTTTGTGATGCATAAAGTTATATAACCTATGATTCTCAGTTATTGATATATTTGAAAATCACAAATTAATAATGGTTGAAATACTAACTATTTTTTAATCTCTCAAATTTTCTCTCTGGAATGACAAAAGCTCTAGAAATTTACAAATATTTTAGTTTCATAATTTTTCAAGCATATGTGTTCACCTGCTCTTTACTGAAATAGAGTAAAATTAAATTCTGATGAATGGATTACATTAAAATTAGGGTGAAAAATAAAATTAGAGTAAAATTATCGAAGAATAAAATTCTAGTGCAAGAACAAAAAACAGTTAATTCGGTATATTTAGGTAGTCGTCATAGAATTTAGAGAAACTTATAATGCATATTGGTCACTTTTGTTTATTAAAATAATATACTTTATTTTATCTTCTATAAGAAAATAGTAAAATAAACGAGAAGGCCAATTCAAGAAAAAGTGTTTCATTAGTTCGCTCAAGAATAATATAAGGAAGCTAAGGGCTTATTGTAACAGTTTTTCTAAATTAATATATCTTGAGATCCACATATTATATTTCTACGATGTATAAAACTATGCTCGTTCTACGACAACAAGCAATAATAATCCACATTTATATTGCCTATCAATAACAACGCACCTGCACACTTCTGTTTACTGCGTCAGACATGCAGAACCGTAGCTATGTTAATATTATGCAGGACGGTTTACATGCCCACAAAAATATTTCAATTTCGTTTAAGTTCCTCTTCCAAAACGCCTGTTACTTCTTACCTCTGTTACAATAAGCCCCTAGCTCCCTTTTGTACACCATTACATTGCAGTTCAATCATGAAAAAATTAAATGTAACTGATAACATCTAAAACCAACCTATATGGTCGTAGATGCTAATCAAAATCAATATCAAAATGAATCATATTTGAATGAACTTTGAGAGAACGACGGCGGATAGATGCATTAAAATATTTTAATAATGTATATTATAGCAGACTTGCGATCTAACACCATGCATTATACCCTAATACCACTTACAAGTCTCTATGCTACACGAGGTTTAGACAGTGGGAGCTTTATAGAGACTTCTGTAAAGGACACATCTCGAGTCAAAAGCTCTTTCCTTGGTGATCGAGATATCTAAACGATACCATAGACCATATTTTATTTTGCTAAGTTATACAGTCAACTTTTTCTCTATTTTAGTACCTTAGTCAAACAAAAAGTTTTAATTTGCATTAAGTTATAAATATAAATGTTAGTGACTACAAGGGTTAAGGCCATTTTTAGGTTATATACTTCTAACAACCTTAGTAATAAAGTAGGTAATAAAAATGATAATTTAAAAAGAATTATTAAAACAAAATTGGTAATTAAATCAATTTTGCAAAAAAGATGCAGAATAGATCGGACAACTATGCATTTTTAAATACTTTTTTCTTCGAGTACAAAAAGAAGATTAATTATGAAATTCTCTACAAAATTGTGTGTTTTCATCTTTTTGTTAGAACTCGGCATTGAACTAGATCGATAAATAGACTCATACTCTATTGAGAAGTAAATTACGGCTAAACTGGCGAATGCGTCATTGCAATCCTTTTATAAGCTTGCCTTCAGGGTGACTTTGCATTCCTAGATAATTTTGTTAGAATCCGTTCGTGAAATACTGCTATTCGAAAAGTTGAAAAACTCATATACTTCATGATATGCAGCCTTTATACGTCATCAAACGTGTAATATAAATAAAAATAAGAATTCATTGGTTTGTGTTTAGATAGTATAAGTTCTAGAGATGGGTAACTCACTCCGGAGTTATCACTCTGATACAACTAATTTGTACTGAATCTTTAAATACGTACAGACATTTGCTTGAGATTTTTTACTGAAACAAAAATTTCCATCAAAAGAAGCAGTCGCTTCCTAGTCTCACAGACAATTTTATGATCTAGGTATAAAATGTCTCAAAATAATGCAATTTTATATTCTCTATTCTGCATACGATAATCCTTGTTCATAAATGACTCTTTTCAATGGTGTACAACCAACAGAAAATATTTGGTATTATATTATACCTTTTATACAATTATGATTTTATAAAATGATAGGAGAATGTGGGGTATTATTATTTTGTGCAAAATATTTAACATATAATAATAAAAATTTGTTCATATTTCATACATAAAGATTGTTCTTTTCAAACATAATTATAACATGATTTTGATTCTCAAGTTTTCCATACGTTATTATTATCCATAAGTTATTGATTTGATCGCCTGCCACAATTTTTAAAATCCAAAATTTATTGGTATTTTTTTTAAAATCATTGTTTCATAGATTTTTTTTTATTAATTCATAAATTGTCTGGTCGCCTGATTGCCTAGTTGACCCTTCATAGCAAAAAATTATCCTGATATTTCAATCTTTCTTGTCTCAATTTCGGTATATAATTTAAGATTTGTATGCATATTGAAATGCATAAAATAGTAATTCCTTGTAATAAAATGAAGAAAAATGTTTGAACTATCTGTGAACCATTTCCAAATACTTAATAAATCCTAGATATATGAACAACACACTAGAGAGCACATTTGTGTCAAGTATTAGGATTCGAAGTTGTCAGAGTGGTTAAGTGGATATAACTCCTTTCTGAAGCCTTCAAATTCTAATCGATCCAAATTCGGATATGATAATAATTAATATTTATTAACAATAAATTCAATGAGTATTTTGCAGTATCAAACTACAGTGTTCTAAATTTTCTGCATTTTTGAGCAACACCTGCCACCAATTTCACATTTCTAGTATGCAGAATCACATAGCTGATTGATTTTGAAGGTAATAAACGAAATGATTAAGTATATATGTACTAAAGATGGGCTTATCATATCCGAAGCCGGATATCTTTGTGTATAATATTTTTCACAAAATAATAATACCTCACATTCTTTTATTATTTTTCTTTCGAGAATTAGTTATGCATTAGGTCGTTTGATTAGCATACTATTACTTTTACACAATTATAAAATCATAATTGTGTAAAAGTTATAATATAATACTAAATATTTTTGAACTGGTTGTATACCATTGAAAGTGCTCAATTACGGACAAACATTATTGTATACAGAATATAGAATAAAAAGTAGCATTATTTTGAGACATTTTATACCTAGAAAGTCCTAAAACTGGCTGTGAGACGAGAACAAAAACACTTCTTTCGACCCAAATCCTTGAATTAGTAAAAAATCTCTAGCAAATATCTGCACATGTTAACAGATTTATAGTTTCAGTTTAGGGAAGTCGGATATGACAAATCCTGTGAGACAACTCCACTCGGATTCACTCCGTGTGTGGAGTTGTATCGGAGTGACAACTCCGGAGTGAGTTACCCATCTCTAATATGTACTTGAATGCTATTTTGACCAGGGTGATAATGAAACAACTGTTTAAAAAGCCCCATAAGGATCAATCTTAACAAAACAACAATCATTCGAAACTTTTTGATTCAAACTTAAATGTGCCAATGGTTGTTCCATTGGTGACTAACTTTTATCACAGGTCAGCTGTACGTTTAGTACAGTGTACCCATGATTTATATTTCCTCAAGGCGTAATTTTCAAGTTCAAGTATCCTCATTACTTGATCTAAAGACCCAATTAACCTTGCACCTTCCCATGCCCTTATCCCATTATGCAATTAGTCTAACAATTGCGCAATAACCTGCTGAAAATCTATTAATTAGAGGCAAGTACCAGTTAATAGAAGTGAAGTGCAACAAGAGGAAAGGTTCTTATAAGAAATCAAGATCGTTTTGAAACAATTAGAGGAGATTAAATATACGTGATAAACAAGTTGTTTTCTACTCATTCGGAGAAATGCGCAATTGTAGATTATTAGAAATGTTATAGTTTGATAGCAATTAGTGCAAAGCATAAAGTGGAAGAATTTTTTTGTGATACAGAATATTGTGAGATGAGTTGAAGAGATCAAATATTTGTGATAAACAACTTGTTTTTCATTTAACGTGAAGATCCTTGAGGATATTGTGAGTTTCTAGCAATGAGTGAAATGTATCCATAACTAGCTGTAAGTGGAATTCTGTCTTAAGGCAATTAGGGCATCGTGCCTTAAGGCAAATTGCTGGAACTTCCCGTACCAAAAATTATTATTTTTTTTTTAAAACGATTAACATTTTTGAAAAAAAATTACTTTGAAAAAATAAGATTTTTGAGAAACTATAAATTGGACAAAAAATTAGTTTTATTTTGAAAAAAAAAATTTTTTTTTAAAAATTTTTTTTTTAAAAAAATTTGTTTTTTTTGAAAAAATTTTTTTTCTTTATTTTGACATATTGTGGAAGATCTGAACTTTTTTTTCAAAGCAATCGTACTGCTTTAACTACATAGGGACAAAATATAAAGCGCGTAAGCGCCGCGTCGCTGTCTAACGCATAAGCATTGGTACGGAACCGATAGGAATGTTAACAAAATGTATACTTATTGTTAAAATCTCTATAAAATGTCTGATAATTTGATGTGCATATGTCTAATGATCATTTTTGACCGCCAAATGGCTCATTTTTTTACTTTTTCCTCTATATCTCCGAAACCGCTAGACCTACCTTCATGAAAGTTGTATCGATTCTTCATCTTGTCAATACAAATAAAATGTTTTTTGAATTATTAAAATCGGACGCTCCGTTCTCTTAAAAACTGAGTTACCGTTTTCGGAACTTTTTGCCCCGTATCTTCGGAACGGCTTGACCTGCCTTTGCCAAAAACTAATCAGCACGTCTCCTTATCAATACGGATCGAATGTTTTTTGAATTATTCAAATCGGTTGATCCGTGTTCCCGAAATCGTCGACGAAAATTTGTATCCGCACATACATACACACACATACATACATACATACATACACACACACATACACACACACACACACACACACACACACACATACATCCATTTTTTCTAAGGTATGCCAAAATGTTCAGAAACCTCTGAAACGTAAAGATATATAAAAATTTTCATTTTCGATTTTTTTGCGATTACTATAACTTGCCCTACGGGAAGTTAACAAGGATTTCTTCCAGAGAAATAAAAATTATAATTTTATTATAAGTTTTATTATGTTGATACAACTTGTATGTAGTTTTTTGGGATTACAAATAACAATCTGATATCTTGCAGTAATGATATTGATTTTTTTCATTAAAAATACAGATCAAAAATGTGTATCCAATTGAAATAGCCTAATCGGTCACTAAGTTGTGAAATGGCAATGAGAAAACTATTACGCTGTACTTACTTTTTATATAACAACCTGATATCATGTAGTAATGATATTGCTTTTTTATTAAAAATATAGATCAAAAATGTGTTTCCAATTAAAATAGCCCAATCGGGCACTGGGTTATGAAATGGTAATGTAAAAACCATTACACTATACTTCCTTTAAATATAACAACCTGATATCATGCAGTAACGATATTGATTTTTTATTGAAAATATACATAAAAAATGTGGTTCCAATTGTAATAGCTCAATCGGGCACTGAGTTGTGAAATGGCAATGTAAAAACCATTGCACTATACTTCCTTTAAATATAACAACCTGATATCATGCAGTAATGATTATGCTTTTTCATTAAAAATATAGATAAAAAATGTGTTTCCAATTGTAATGGCCTAATCGGGCACTGAGTTGTGAAATAGCAATGAGAAAACTGTTACACTATATTTCCTTTATATACAACAACCTGATATCATGCAGTGATGATATTGCCTTTTGTAAATATATAGATAAAAAATCAATTGAAATAGCCTATTCGGCACTGGGTCGTAAAATGGCAACAATTGAATGAGAAAACAATTACACTATACTTTCTTTATATATAACAACCTGATATCATGCAGTAATGATATTAATTTCTTATTGAAAATCTACATAAAAAATGTGTTTCTAATTGAAATAGCCTAATCAAGCACTGTGTTGTGAAATGGCAATGAGAAGACTATTAAAATATACTTCTTTTATATCCGCTCAAAAATTTATCTGTTCTTATATAGTTTTAGACTACTTGATTTAATTTATACATAGTGTCCCAGAACTCAACTGCGTAACGTTGAGATCTGGGACACTATGTTACTTCGAAATTTTTATTTTTTTCTCGACTTACTTTTCTTATTACGAAAATATTAAGTGTTTTGCCATTGTTTAATCCTGATTACATAGAATGTGAGCAAAATTTACTAACAAAAATCGTGATATTTTACTCTAAATTTTTCAATAATGAAACTATCAAGTATTTTACTATTATATAATCCAGATTAAATGTGCCCACTTTTGATGAAACTTGCCAACATACTTTATTACATTTATTTTCTAAAGAGGGCATCTAAAAATCGACTGTTAAATATTAAATTATTAGTTCAACAAAAAGTCTTAAATCATGACAACTTGGGGCGATTGTACCATTATTTCTTACTGTGATCTTAGAAATATTATTTGTGATGACACATCCAAAGTTCAAATAAACAGAATTAATAACAATTAATCATAATAACCGGAAAATGGTTAAAATTTCATCAAAGCTCTATGTATGTAGTTAAGCTCATAATTTTCAAACAACTTGTAATTTTCTCTCAGATTTATTTCAGAAGAGTTAAGGTCAATACTATTACCCTTTGGGCCCCAGGGAGCAAAGAAATTTGAAAATATCCATATTAAGGACCACCATAATACATATACACATATGCATACGACAGATTAAATATACGCTTTTTTATATGTATTGAGAGCTAGTATGCCCAGGCTATATATAACAAAGTCCATTCGATTCTACACAACACTTTGTGGTTAGAGTGCTAATTTAAATATTGAAAGCTTTGCTTTTTCACTATAAAAAAGAAAAAATACTATTAAAGCCCGAACGAAATTGAATAATACGAACGAGGAAGATTTGTTGACAGTACACCAGTAGTGGAATTGGTTTGCAAATGTTTCAGCAAGTTTAATGCTGAAAGAGCACCAATTTTTGAAAACTTTGTAATAAGTAGCTATTTTAGCTGTGAAAATTTCCCGCAATATCATGTATGGACGGACAGGAAAAAACAATACATTAATAAATAGTAAACTTATTTTATATTAATATTTAGCATTCTATATGTATATATATATATATGTGCAGTGGAAAATATATCAAACAAAAGTTATCTAAGAAATAAAATTCCGCGAAAGCTGCAAAGCACGCCATCCTTGCGTTTTTTCTGGATGATAATTGAACATGCACTGCGCGGAATCTTGGTATCAACTAAATAACAAACGATTTCTTTGTTACAAAAGGCAACATTTTAAAATACTCAATTGCTATTCTTGTCTATCTTTTAAAAATATCTACATAACTGATAGAACAAACGTAGGTACTTAATTTTATTTACATAAAAATTCAAAGGAAATCACAAGTAAGACCAAAAAACATGACATACTGTTTACACATTATTAACTTCACGTAGAGAAAGTTATTGCAATCGTTCAAAAATTGAAATTAAATTTTTTTTGTATATCTTACGTTTTAGAGATTTCTGAACATTTTAGCATACCTCAGAAAAAATATATATCTGTGTGTTTATGTGTGGATACAAATTTTTGTCGACGATTTCGGGAACACGGATTAACCGATTTGAGTATTTGAAAAAACATTTGATTTGTATTGATGGGGAGACGTGCTGTTAGATTTTGGCAAAGACAAATCCTGCCGATTCAAAGATACGGGGCAAAAAGTTCCACATATATTTCAGTTTTTTGTAACGGATTCAAAAAACATTTTACATGTATTGAAATGAACAACTGGTGAAATTTGGGAAGGCAGGCCTAGCGGTCTTGCAGAGCCAGACAAACAAGCAAAGCAAACGCCATTTGGCGGTCAGAAATGATTATTAGACATATACACGTCAAAAGTACAAATTTTATTTGCATTTCTATAGATTTATATTTCAAAAACATTTAAAACAAGATATATAATGTTTAATCGTTAGATTACGGCGAGACATTTACGCGCTTCAAATTTTCATTTCTAAAACTGCTATGCAGCGCATCGCTTTGAAAAAAATTCAATATTTTCGAAGATTATCAAGATATAAAAAAATTCAAATTTTTCAAAAAATTCAAACTTTTTGAAAATTTTTAACATTCTGAAAAATTTATTTTTTTTTTCAAAGATACTACTGAAAGCAATTTGCCTTAAGGCATGGTGTCACCCACTAGTTTTTATGTATGGGGCTGAAACCACACTTTCTAGAGAATCTAAAGGTATATCACTCTCAATGATAGTTATTATTAACTGAACTAGAAATATTTCAATAAGCATATAATATACAAGAATATCGTAACAATTTGACTTTCCCATAACTCGACTTTGATAGAAACATATAAAATATCAAACAAGTGCCAAAAGATTTCGCATAAAATTCTAACAATCCTATATATGAATCATTAAATGGCTAAATACACTTTTGTGTCTGACTTTATAAATGCAATTATCTCATTCATGTACAGTAGATTACTCTGATTTCTTAAAAACATGCGTAACAATAAAAATAAATTTGACATACAATTGTAAGATCCCCCCGTGTCTGCTGCCAATTTAAAATCGAGCCGATGTTCACGTCACGTACTTTGTAGTAATTCCGCACACAATGACATAAATTCTTGAACTTCTTCATTCGTAACCTTTTCAGCTTTTTTATGACAACTGACGTATATCCTTGCTCATATATTTTTCAAGGGTTCGCATGAATTTTGCAATATGCGAACCTAACCGCCCACCCCGGGGTAACTTAGGCGTCCGCCGCCCCCTACGTCGTCGGCCGACTCGCCGTGTAACTAACAGGGCACGATAAGCCACGGAGCAGTTATGGCCAAGGAGAGGTCGGAGGGTAGATGAAACTAGTGGTGGCAAAACATGGCATTGTGCCTTAAGGCAAATTGCTAGAACTTCCCGTGCCGAAAATTAAAATTTTTCAAAAACATTAAATTTTTTTGCAAACTTTGCAATAAGATTTTTGAGAATTTACAAATTAAAAAAAATGAGTGATTAAAAGTATTCAGAGTGGATTCATTACACTTCATTGAAAACGAACGAACAATCTATCGTTATACCAAGTAAATCGTCTAATTTTCATTTTAACAAACGTCAAAAAACTACTCAAACTTTGATGAATTTTTAAAATTAAACTATTTGTCGTAAGGCCGTAATATTTCAGTAAGTTTTATAAGACCATGATATATATCGCCAAAAAAAGTCATAAAAATCGGCTATTTTTTTTCAACAGTTCGGTACATTTTCATCTAAAACCAATCAGTACCATTCCTTTACTAATATATTTCGAACAGTTTTTGATTTTTTAAAATTGATTCGGTAGTATATGAAATATGGACGAAAAGTTTAACACTTCTTTTCGAATTACAAAGAAACGGCTTAGCAGATCGTCTCACAAAACTGATAAACGATAGTCCTCATTGAGATACATCAAATGGCTTTTAAGTTTCTGAAATCGGTTGAGGCGTTTTTGAGAGAACGTCGATCAAAGGGTTAATTTTGACAAATGCCAAAAAAACGATACTAATTTTTGCAATCTTTGAAGAATTTTTAAAATTAAATTACTTGTCGTAGGGCCGTAATATTTTAGTATGATCTATCTACCATAAAATTTTTGAATTTTCAAAATCGATTCAAGATTGTGCCCTAAAAAAATTATATTGTATTTTTTTAGTGATTCATAATACCTTAGCAATACATCATTTTTTATGATTTTTAGAGCAGAGATGACCAAATGATAAGGGAAGCAAATATATATCTGATTAAAATTATGTATGCGATGTGCAGGCTTTAGATTGATGAAAAATTACGGCTTGTTCACAATACCTTTAATGTTAAACATCAAAAATTCTTTATAAAAATGTTTATTTGTAGTCGTATATAATTTTATAAGACAATACCTTTTTTTAAATTTTATAGGCTTGTAGGCTATCTTTGATACAGAAAATTAAATTGAGTAAAAAAACCATAATAACTATTTTTAACCGTCAATAATATTCGCTTGTTTTACTCAAAAAAAAATTTATTAAAATTATTTTATTATTATTATTAGTTTACAAAAAGAGAATCATATTATGTTTTATTGATACATTATATTATACATATATATGTACGAATTATATCACTATAAACTTGATTTTTAACCCTTTTGCTAAGAGAATATTTTTATTAGAAATGACACTGCTATACAAGGCAGGAAGCCGTCTAAGCACTGTTTATACAAAGTATATTGAAATCTACGAATCATTATCAATAAGAATGCATTTTGGAATTTAAAATTATACCTAAAAAAAACTAAAAACCATAAAAAAATCTGATTTCTTAACGATTTTGCTCGAAGTGATAAATACTAATGCAAAATTCGACACGTGTCTCAGAATAATTACTGAATGTCTTAATTTTAAGACAGATTGTAATTTGAATATAAACAAAAAACAGAAAAAAAATCGACACGATTTATGTCGTCTAAAGGCGACACTCGTACAAACAGATGGTCAAACAAAAATGTAAAATGTGTATATATAAACTACAGGTTTTTAACCTATTTACTAGTAAGTAACGAATTTATAATCAAATTTTTATAATAAATCTAATGCATTTGTAAGTTTGCCCGCTAATGCAGCTTTTATCAGTTTTTATGATTTACTATCAATAAAACGTGATTGTAACACGTTAGTTGCCACGATAATATCTGAAATTGTTCTACATGGGGAAACTATATTAAATAATTGCGTTTGCCAAAATTCCCGAAAAAACACTATGTTTTATATCACACATATATGACTGACATGGCCCGATATTAAATCTTTTTATCTCGACGGGCCGAAAAATTTTCAGGTCAATTTGTCAGAAATATATGTCTGACGTGGATCATGTAGAACTTTGTAATATCAGACAAATATGACCGACATGGCAATTAACGTGTTAATAACAAAATTATCCATTAATGCACGTACCTGCTCTAGAATCCATTACTGTAATCAATAATAAATGGTAAAGAATGAAATTGATAGAGTTTTCCTTATTACCGCAAAAATCAGGATAAATTATGAAGTCATAATCTATTACCATAAAATATATCATAGTATTTATACAGCAATGTTATTTTACGACAAATGACAATTGTCCAAAAGCTTTCAGCGTTGCAAATGTCAATAAACGTTGAACATATTGCCAATTTAACTACCACTCCCTGTAGAATTATTTCGAAATGGATTGATATACAAATTTCACGACGTGCTAGATAGCAATCCAGATGACAATAATTGTTGAGCTGCAGATTAATTTCGTAGGGGAGACTTGGAACAAATTAAGTACTTTGAACAGCTTTCATGTTGGATAAGTAATTGGTATTACGAATGGATAACATTTTGATATCTACGCGATTCAAGATTTTCTACTTTGACAAAATTTATATACAATATATTTGGGTGTGTAGTATATATGTATTTGTGTCACTACCGTCACTACTACTACTACTACCACTCTTACAACTACTACCACTACTATTACCGCTTTTTTCGATAATAAATGGCATCGTGTCTTAAGGCAAATTGCTGGAACTTCCCGTACCGTAATTAAACATTCGAGGAATAAAAATAATCAATAATTGTTTTGAATAATTTCATTTATCAAAATTTATCAAAATATTCTCAATTTTTTTCACGGAACCCAAAAAATTGACACAGAATGTGTACACATTATTAAAATCTCTATAAAATCCAATAAACATTTTTGACCGCCAAATGGCATTTTTCTAACTTATTTTTATTGAGAGTCCATAACCGCTGGACCTGCCTTTCCAAAAATTTTACCATTTGTTCATTTCGTCAATACAAGTAAAATGTTGATTGAATTATTAAAATCGGATGCTCCGTTCTCTTAAAAACTAAGTTACCATTTTTGGCACATTTTGCCCGATATCTTCGGAACGGCTAGACCTGCCTTCGCTAAAAACTAACCAGCACGTCTCCTTATCAATACGAATGGAATTTTTTTGAATTATTCAAATTGGTTGATCCGTGTTCCCGAAATCGTCGACGAAAATTTGTATCCGCACACACACACATGCACACACACATACACACGCACGCACATACATCAATTTTTTCTAAGGTATGCCAAAATGTTCAGAAACCTTTGAAACGTAAAGACATATAAAAAATTTCATTTTAGATTTTTTTGCGACTACTATAACTTGCCCTACGGGAAGTTAAATATCTGATTATTTGATGTACATATGTCTAATGAACATTTTTGACCGCCAAATTGCATTTGTTTAACTGCCAAAAAGATCTGCCTCCCAAAAACTCAATCAGTTATTAAATATTATCAATTTATTAATTAGTCAATATTATTAAAATCGGTTCTATTAAAAACTGAGTTACCGTTTTTGGCACTTTTTGTCCCGTATCTTTAGAACGACTGGACCTGCCTTTGCAAAAATTTAGACAGCACGTCTTTTTATCAATAGGAATCAAATGTTTTTTGAATAATTATAATCGGTTAAACCGTGTTCCCGAAATCGTCGACAAAATAATGTATCCGAACACACACATACATACATCCATTTTTTTTAATGTATGCCAAAATGTTCAGAAACCTCTGAAACGTAAGGAAATATAAAAATTTTCATTTTAGATTTTTTTGCGATTACTATAACTTACCCTACGGGAAGTTAATAAGTGATTGGCAACTTAACCGTTTCCACTCGGATGCCGCATAATTTATATAAATCTTGGAAATCGCGAGTGGAAGGTGGAAAGGATAACAGAGAACTGATAATAATACTTAGTCTAGTCTTTCTAAAGTAATCTATTTCCTATAAATCTCCCAGTAATATTTTTTCCGAGCTGACTCAGTCGCCGTCGACACCTGCACGATCAGGTTTACGTGCAAAAATAAATTTGCGTTTAGCTCGGAAAAATGTTATGTCAATGGCACTAAATTAAATGTTGACGGTTATTCGTCGGCTACTTTATAGCACATGATACTCTGCTGCTGTGCAGATTATATTGACAATTTATATCGTAAAATTTATAACACAACATAAACATAAGCTATAAACATCATACTGTGAAAATAAACTTTAAAATTATGGTGGAATTATACAAATCATATTTAACAAAACTCCGTTCAGCGGGAGTTTAGTAAAAACAAACGTTTATTTATAGATAGGGTGAAGCGGGGCTTAAAGGTCCACCACCGATATCTCAAAAAAAAAAAAAAAGAGTGCGCGTAAGGTTCACACGCGATTGAAGTGAACCTAATTTGCTACTATATAAGATGACATTTAAGCGAAAATAAGTACATCATATAACAATTGTGATTAATGTTTATTAGTGATATGGTAACACTCGTGATGCACACATTTAATAGTGTCAACCATCATACACATTTATATAATGATAAATTATAAATTATATATTTATAATAGCATTAACAATATATATAATATATAAAAACAATAATGTAATTAAAGTCATACTTCAAATATGACATGATCGGTTTGTCATTGTAATTAGCATTTAGAAATGAACCTTCATTAGAGAAATGAAGTAATTGCTGATTAATAAATTCTATGATGTTTGTTCACCCAGTGGATTATGTTAGACAAGGTCTAAATGAATATTGTTTTCACAACTTCACTCATCATGTAATTGTGTTTGAAAAACTTCAAGTAATTAAAATTAACATACATTCATTGACTGCTTGTATTTTTTTATTTTTTTGCTGGCGATAAAATCTTATTCTTTGAACAGCTGGAATATCTGTTTTGCCTAAAAAAATATTTTCCATTTTAATAACTTCAAAGATTTATAGAAACTACGAATAATATAAGAGTAATCTCTAATCAATAAACTTACGTTTAGTACACGGCACAAATGTTTAATTTGTTTTATTATTTTCAAGGAACAGGGTAAAATATTCTCCTGATTCAGGCATTTTTCATTAAATCAAGATTTGTACTACGATGTAACTTTGAGATGTGTATTTATCTATATCCATACCGTAAGTATTATCTTTCCTTGTTAGGTTTTTTGGTTGTGAGCACTGTTGTTTAGTTTACGAGACCTCAATACAATTTTTAGGTATAAGTTTTTTAATTATTTTATAAAAAGTATTGTTAATTTTAAGTTAGATTCAACAGATGTTTTTATATAACCCATATAAAAGCTTACATATGGGTGGGGTAAAAAGGACCAACTGGAACCTTCACCCTGACAAAGGTGAGTTAATAAAATTAAAAAAAAAAACAATTTTGATAACAAGATAAATTAAATTACGAGTTATTACAACTTTGCTGATGATTATTTTTGAAGAAGTACAAGATCAAGGTCATATACAGTTTGATTTTTGTAGAACAAGTGTCAATAATATTTTTATTTTGTACTGGTTAATTTTGCAAGTGTTTTGTAAAATCGATTTAAAATTAAAAATGAGACATATGATCTTTTGGCCCAATGGTTATTTACTTCACATATGGGGTAAAAAGCACCAGGTGACAAATTTTAAAAATATAGTAAAAAAAAACATTTATATAATTAGGATTTATATGGGAATTTTTGTGATCATAGTACAATAATAGTTTGTTTGATATGTGTTATGTTTCATGATTTAGTTCATTTAGTTTAGACAGTAGGGTAGGCCGGGGAACGAAGGTCCAATTTTACTTTTAGAAATTATAGGGCAAAGCGTGCCTAAAAAGGTCTGCAGCCAATATCTAAAAAATCACTAAAGTTAAGAATTGTTTAATAACAATATATGAAAATAGAAAATAAAAGATGTATAACATCACCCTGATTCTTACAACTGTTCATAATAATTGTACTCTGTATTTATGATTTGTCTGATTGTATTTCTGAATTGTTTATAATAATTATATAATGTTCATTATATTACAGTAACAATATCACCCCGTTTTAAACCACTGTACTACACATAGTACAAAAAGTTTATTAGTTAATCAACAACTTAGTTTCGAATCTGAGAACATTCATTGTAATTTGGACATGATCAGTTTCTCATCTGATTAACATATTCTGAACTTCCATCATATAAGATAAGTTTTACTATGCTATAATACATACATATATATATATATACGAGCAACACTTTATTTCATTTTTTACGCAAAATTTAATACAAATTCTTTGACTTTTTCAATTCTTCCATTGTAAAAATCGCCGAGCTCAGAAAAACACGTCGAACCTTAGCGACTACCACAGACAAAGTAAACAGTGAATATAGCTGAAATTTTCATCATACTTTAGGGGCATGTATACCAACACAATAAAAAAAAATTTTGACAATCAGACACTCCAGACCCGCGAAATTTAATTATTAGTAATTCCGGGTACTTTTTGAACAGACCATGTATATATATATATATATATATATATATATATATATATTTTGTATGATTCTGAATTTGATGTTGACATATGTATTAACAAAGTCTAATAATCGGGCATAACATCAATAAAAAACATGAATTTCTTTCAAAATTTATTTAAATCCATACGTTTTCGGCTATAATCCTAGCCTTCATTCAGTGGAAACTAAAAATAAAATTAAAAACTAAAACAATTGAATTGGAGTGAAAAGAAAAAAAATAAATAGTAATTAGTACTTACAATTAGTTGATCTTAGTGTTAGATTGGAAAATTTAATAATCCATGGTATTAGGATATGGTAATGCACTACACTATGTATTATAAACATTAACTTGAAATTACACAATATTTTCACAAAATACTGATTTGAAAAAATCACAAATGAATAGTGTGTTATTCGTAGACTGGTTGAAGATGTAATGGAGAAAGTCATTTTTAAAAAATATTTTTACCAGATTCTGCACATGTGTGGAACGAATTGTAAAACCTTTGCGCGAACGCTTTTATTGTTTTGTAAGAAATTTGGAAATGTTATCTAAATAGAAGAGATTTGTGTCGCACAGCGTGTTGAGTTCATTCCGTTTATTATGGTCTTATTGTTATAATAGTTAAAAAAGATCCCTCTATAATTCTTCGTTTAAATAAATTTTGTTCAAATTGTAGTATAGTCGGATTAGAAAAGTCCATATTGTGTTTTAAAGTGTATATATGGTCTGCAAGAACAGTTTTGAATTGTTTGGGGTTTTTTGAATTGTTTTTATGTTGTTGTAACCGTTTTATTGAGGTTCTGGCTAGCTTCTCCTATGTAAATTAAATTGCAGTCTAAACACTTTATTTGATAGACGAAATTTCTGAGTCGTTCGATATTAAATGGGGTTTTGTTTTTGTAAAAATAGTGCTAGTAGTTGTACTAAAATTGGTTACAAGTCGAAGTCCAGATTTATAAAAAGTTTTTTCCAAGGAACATACAATTCTTTAATGTATGGCAAACATATTACACCAGAATGAGTTTCTGAGTCAGGTAATCGTTATGTACTGTGCAATTGTCCATTTTATTCAAAAGGTACGTTCGTCTGTTACTAGTTACGGAATTTATAAGTTTTAGGGGATAAGAGTTATCTGTTAAATTTTTGTAATTAATTGATGTTGTTGTCCCAAAATGTTTTGTCCGATAGAAGTATTGCGTGGTCCGTTAGATTTATTATAGTACCTATTTTCATTTTGAGTGGATGATAAGAAAGTAATTAAGGTAGCGTCCGGATTTAGTTTGGTTTTTTGATACCAATTTTGTTATTAGTTTTGTTATCTTTAGTACGTATGAAGTTTTTATGTCTAAGAAACTTATCGAGTTCATTGTCGTCCAATTCCCTGTAAATTTTTAGTTTTTTATTGACGTTATTAAATTGATCAATTATC
>NW_020538040.1:9643445-9663548 GCF_003426905.1 Ctenocephalides felis
TGAATGTTTTCAAATAGATTACTATTGTAACATTGTCTAATATTTATAAGAAATATATAAACGAATTGCAAAGGGGAAATTATTTGTTTAAAGTATTTTAGAACTATAGTCAGAATTCAAAATAAAATCTGAATTATTTTCGATATACAAAGAAATTTTTTTTGAAATAAAAAGTTAGAACCACAATTTTTTTTCCAAATCAATTATTTGTTAAGAGAAGCAAAAAGTTCTTTGAATCATTTAAATCGGACGCTTAGTTCTCTCAAAAACTGCCATTTTTTACACATTTAGCTCCGTATCTTCGAAATGGCTGGGCCTGCCTTGCCAAAAACTAACAAACACTTTTCCCTATCATTAATAATTGAATGTTTTTAAATCATTCAAATCGGATGCTCCGTTCTCTCAAAAACTCGATTTCTATTTTCTGCAATCTTTGCTCTTTATCTCCGTAACTGCTGGACCTGCCTTTACCAAAAACTAATCAGCACATCTCCCTATCAATAGGAATCGAAGTTTTTTGAACCATTCTAATCGCTTGATTCGTGCGCCCGAAAACGTGACTGGAAATTTGTATCCATACATACATACATATACACAGATCCATGTTTTTCTGAGGTATGCCAAAATGTTCAGAAACCTTCAAAACGTCGAGAAATGTGAAAAATTTCAATTTCGATTTTTCGACGATTACAATAACTTACCCTACGGGAAGTTAATAAAATAAATTAGAAATTTAAACAGCTTTTCTCATCTATACCTGTTCTATTGGAATTTGTTTAACGAGTCGATATACATATTTATTTATTGAATTTATGTGCATGACATCAACTATAAAAAGTTATTATCCAACGTTATGATATCGTAAATCTCCGAATTTCAATTGAGTGAAATTAGATACAAAATGTATATGATTAATGTTGATTGTAAAATTACAATAAAATAATGACGGTGAATAATTCGAACAACCACCGGCAATTATATATATATATATATATATATATATATATATATATCGCTCGAATCGTCAAATTAAAAAAAGATTAAATATAATTTTTTTATTTTATTAAACGTTTCGACACTTAATATGTGTCATCATTCAGTAATCTAAAAAACATATTACATAAATAACGACAGTTGATAATTTTTAAAAAACATTTCGAGTATGAAATTTTGTGAAATAATGTTGTGGAGAAAAAACTTAATCCTTTAAAGGCCTAGGAGTAGTATGATGATAGTTTTGTCGACGTTGAACATATTTGAAATATTTTTTTGCAGCGCAATCGTCACGATTTGTTCGATAAGTTATAACTAAAAAACATTTTTTAAATGTTTGAAAAAAATTTCATGCTATTTCCATACAAAACTTTGATTGAATTGCGCCCTATCTAAAAGACAATATTAGAAGCTAAAAGTTTCAGAGAATTGTTTTTTATCAATTTGGAACCATTTGAGCCCTTGGGAGCAAGGAAATTCGAAAATGCCCATATTAAGGGCCACCCTAATATATATTATATATACACATACATATATACACGCACTCATATATATTGTTCCTGACAAATTCCTGATCCGAGTTTAATTACAGTAGGCGCACTGACACATATCACGAAAAAAACACGTTTAAAACCGAAGCCATAAAAAAGTGATAGTATTTTTTTGAAAAAATAAATAAACCTGTATTGTGATGAAAACAAAGTTGTGGAAAAATACAGATGGTCAAACAAAATCGGTACAAACTATAAATATATATATATATTATATATATATATATCTATCTATATATACTAGATGACCTGACAGACGTTGTCCTGTACCCACGTCTACAATTCAAAAATTCTAAATTTTTAATATCCCAACCTTACTTTTTAATATCCTATATGATGTCCTGCCTTTGTGATTCATTTATGGTCTTAGTATAAGCAGTTATAAAAAAATAGAAAAAAATAATATTGTATCTGTGGTAAAAAAACAATATCACATTTGATTTTACCACACAACATAATGCTTCAATAATTTAATCTATAATTTCATAATTTCGTCGATATATTCGTTGCATTTTGGCAATCATAACTTCTAAAGTACACTTTTTTATTAATAATTTCTAAACATTATTGTTTAGTTCAAATCTTAAATGAATTAATTTATAAATGTTAGTTCATGTGATAAATACTCTTCAATCTAAGATCAACTTGCTAAATATTCCATATCCAATGTCAAGCAAAAGAATTTTTAACACATGAAACAAAATTCAAATCATTTTTATAAGTGAGAATCTTTTCGAAATGTTAAATAATTCTGTAAAGTGAACCAAAATGCGATATGCATAAGTTTAGAAAAATATTGTATATGCAATTTTGAACTTTTTGCGTTATTTATCAAACTGAATATTATAATTGCATCTGCCAAACAATATACTGTTGATGTATCTTATATTATTTTAATTTTTGGCACATCTCAGCTGTTTTACGGTGATAATAATGTAGACATTACATTTTTCTTGTATATTATATTCTATATTATCTAGGCTCATAATTTCGCTAAATTCAAATTTCAAGTGAATTGACATTTCTAGCAGATGACAGTTCGAATATTTTCAATGTCAAACAATGATGAGCGGTTTTTTGTAATTTTTGCCATTTATTCTACAATATTACTATAGTTTTATAGTTTATTAAATCTTAAATAATTTTCTTTGACAAGCTCTAAAAAGAATTATCAAAATCTGAATAACCGTTTAGGAGAAGTATCAAATCATACACCCGTACAGAAGAATTATATATATATATATATATATATATAATATATATATATATATAAATATAAATATATATACCAGTGGGTTGCCTTCTAATGGCTATTTATAACAAATAATCATCACAATACCAAAATTCAAAAACAAGCTTTTCTAATAATGTTCATATTTTAACAATTATTTTTTTTGCAGAAAATGTATGTAACTATATCCCGAACATATTCGCAAAAAACATGACATAAAATATGAAGTCACAGAAATCAAAAATGACTCAAATTGATTTTATTTGAATTGATGAAAAATTTCAAATAATAAAAAAATGTGAAGCTGTTTCATTAAAAACTTTGAAAATGTAGCTCAAAAAGTTGCCATAAAGACATTTCAAAAACCAAAATATCAACAAATTCATATCATCAAATTTTAAACATATATTAAAATTATTCAAATTTTCATCTTGTAGGAACACCATAATAATAATAATAATTAGTGACAATTTGAAACTCGTGCTGGTTGTATATGCGATAATAACTTATATTATAATAATTATAGCTTAATATTGTAAACAGAAGTCCAATTTAACAAATTTTTTACTATTATTAAAAGTAAAAATAAACGGTAACGTCGTAAAACGTCTTCAAAACTCCACTTTATAAAGCTTATTATAGATTTAAAATACAAAATCAAGGTGCAAACAAAAATTTTAAAACTTTCCAAATAATCGTATAATAAAATTTTTATATATGCTTTTCAAACGTAGATAAATTCATTTCGATATTTTTACAAAAGCGACATTTTGTTCAAATTCTCGCTTTCTATAAGAAAAATCTTGTCCGCTTTTTAAAAAATTCGCAAAATTAATAATTAGAATAATTCAATCAAAATTAAATTCTTCCCTTAAAATTTCTGCGTGTGAGCCAACAAAATTTACAATAAGATTTTAAAATTGCGTGAAATAATCATTTAAATATTCGAAGTGTGTAAAAAGGTTGTTAGAATTAAAAAAAGAAACAAATTGTGGACCATTTTAAAATAAAGTGATAACTTAGTTTTGTGAATTTTGTACGAGAGGATTAGATAGACACAGGCCGTCAAAATGGTGAGTAGAGAAAAAAAATTTTTTTTTAATATTCAACACGTTAATTGCCACGATAATATTAGAAAAATTTGCACATGGGCCATGGTAACTTTGTTTAAGTTAAAAATGTATCAAGGAAACTTATGGGCCGATTCTGCTGAACAACAGACCAACATTATGGCAAGGCCATGTTACGCTCCAATTTCCATATATAATACTACTGAATCATACTGAATACTGTCAAAATGTCATGTATTTGCTGTGCATTTAGACTTTTTACACATGAACCGCAACGTCAATCGTATGTTATGAAGCCAAAGTCAGAAAAACCCTGTTATCTAAGATCGTTTTTTTTGATATTTGTGCAGATTTTATGTTATGTTTTCTATCTGACAACCTGAGAAAAACGCCTGGCTGCACAGCAACCACATGGCTTTTGTCAATATTTAGTATGAATTTTTTTTTATAACATAGCGTTGCCATAACATTGGTCTGTTGTGCGGCAGAATCGGTTCATAAATGAATCAAAGAGAAGATAATATTACAAGTTTTTTTCTGTATTTTAGAAGTATGTCTGACACGGATCATGTAGAACTATTTTGCGTCACATATGACTGACATGGCGATTAACGTGTTAAGCATTTAGTATAAGAAATGATATCAACACTAATTTATTCAATAACTTTCCGAAGAAATTTGTGTTATTACCAGGAAGTCCAATTTGCTAATTTTATTTAAATTGCAATACTATTCTAGATCTTTAAAATCGATTTGAACTGAAAATGTTTTTCTGCAAGCTTTGTTTATAAATTTCTTTTTTTGAATTACAAGTACCTTCATACATGCACCAATTATTGATATTCATAAAAATCCTAAAAATAGGTTAGACTGATCTGCATACAAAAATTGTCGCTTTCATCTATATAAAATGAGTCGAGTAGAATATTTTTCATTTGTACTTAATTTGGTTAATAATAGGTAAAATTTAATAAGTGAAAATTCGTAAAGCAAAATATTATTTATTTGGATTGGTCATGCCGTTTATTTATTATATATAATTAAGAAACTTCATATAAACAGATGTGATTTTTTTTGCAAAAAGCAGTTAAAAAAACATCTAAAAATATTTTGAAACAAATTTTGAAAATTTGTAATGCCTTTGTAAGATATCAGAGTCGACAAGAGTGTCCTTTATTCGTGAGGATCAGTAAAGCAGTTTTTTGTAATTTAAAATTTTTAATAATTTATTTATGAGGCGTTTTGAAATTCATATTATTATTTGATCTATTTATTAAACTGCTAAGATACATTGCGTTTCTTTGCAATTGACAATGTTTTGATTTTACTTCAAATAGAAAAAAGTAATTGCAATTTATAAATTGATTGTTTTGATTCATGGTGCTCAAGCCATTTTTTCATAATAAAAGAAGAATAATTTGTAATTATTACAATTTGAAGAAGATCTGATACTAATTTAGGTACAGTAATAATAAATTGGCAGATATAAATCATTATTAGCATTTGTAGATAGTTATGTTATGAAGTTTGAAACAAATTACAAAGTTGAAATTTATTAATTGATAATTTTGCTCCAGAGTGTTCAAACCATTTCATGATTAATAGGTAAAAAACTTTGCCGTTTTGAAGAAAATTTCATACTAATTCAAGAAAAGTAATAAATTGGCAGCTGTAAATTAATAATAGCATTTGTAGATTTTTCATAAAGTTTGGAACAAATAAAAAAGTCTAATTGAAACTTATCAAGTGATAATTTTGATCCAGAGTAGGGTTTATACAAAAACCGATATTTCTGAAAACCGGTTTTCGGATAGTAAATTATCCAGAAAACCGGTTTTCGAATTTTATATAAACAATACATTTTTCTGTAATAAAAAAATATCGGCAAATTTAGTGTGATTCAAAGCAGTTTCTAACTGAATTTATTTATTGTTCAATTTTATTGATATTGAACAAATTTATTCAAATTTTAATTAGTAGAACAAAATTTCGGGCAATTTTAATTAATTAATTTCAAATATTCTAGTTATTTTTTTGTTTAATGAAATATGATTTCAAAAAGCTAAGGACGTCTATCGATTTGTTATATAGATGTGTCATTTGTTTGTTTGAAAATTTTCGGTAATAGAAAATAGTCTCTTTCTTGCAACATTAAGCAATAAATTTGCAGCTATAAATTATTACTAGCATTTATAAATTTTCTTTTCTGTCTTGTCGTTGCATTTATTTATTCCTATCATTTCAGAGTGCTTTTTCATGTAAAAATCTCTAGATCATATCATATTTTGCAATTATAAATACTCTAGTGTATATATTTGTGAAGATCTAAATTTAATCCGATAGTTAGTTACATATGTTTATATTTATTCTGGCCGCTTCTGGCTCCTTCGAATTTAGTTTGCTCGAATACCTGTCGACTTAATTTATTACAAGTGTCTTATTTACTGCTTGGAAATAAACTCTAGGATATTAAGATATGATATATATATATATATATATATATATATATATGTATTTTGCAAACTAGACCTATATTTCCGAAATTTAGATCAATGCGAAATCCTACGCAAAATTATATGACAAGTATATTAAGACCAGGTTAATGAAAACACGAAGAAATAGGTTGTTATAATTAAAATTTTCATAAAAATCTATTTTGATCGTTTTTAGGTTTTAGTAATAAAATGAATGGAAAACTACTGAACTACTTGAATTTGTAAATTTTATTTTATTCAAAATAGGGAAGCTAAGGGCTTATTGTAACAGGGGTAAGTAGTAATAAGCGTTCTTCAATAGGATCTTGAACAATATTAAAATATTTTTTTGTTTTAATTTGACATGAAAACTCTCCATCGCATCATATTATCATAGCTACTGTCCCGCAGGCCAACGCAGTGAACAAATGTGTGCAGGTGCGTCATTTTCGATACGTAATACAAAATTATACTATCATACATTTTCGGTTTGAGTTATTATTATCGACTAATTTTAAATTTCATATCTCTTATTTCGTTTCAAATTTATCAATCTTTGATAATGTGTAACAATTTTTGTGATTGCTGAATTGTATAAATAGTTAGTTTTTTTAATGTACAAAAATCACATTCGGGGGTAGTTGAAAAAAAAACGTTGAGGCTAGTTGTAACATACAAGAATTTTATACTGGTTTAAGTAAAGATGATTGGATAGAATGTCTACTTAAAAATTTAAAAAGCTGTTACATAAATATCTTAGCTCCCATATTTATTATAAAGAAACAGGTTGATTAATCTTTATAAAAAAAATAAAAAAATAAATAAATATTTGAATCCTATTAATAAGAAGACGTACTATTTAGTTTTTGGCAGAGGCGGGTTCAGCCATTTTGAAGATATGAGCAATTTTGAGAAATTCTAGCAATTTGCCTGTAGACACGATGCCATGCACCACCACTTTACCTATTAATTACGAACAAAAAGCTATTTTTAACAAACCTACGAAAAAGCGGCTTGACCAATCTGTTCATATTATTAATTAATTCAATTCTCATTAACTGATTTTTTAAATTATTTTTGATTTCGTTAAATATTCTAAGGATATTTTATGAAAAGTGAGTTCAAAATTAAATATTTTATAAATTGTGAAACTATGTTATACCAAAGCTTTTCTTTAAAAATATTTTTGATTTTTATTAATTATTCTAAGATTTCTAAGCAAACGTTTAAAAATAATAGTTTCTAAAATTAAGGTGAATTTAAAGTTAAATATTTCAATTTTTTTATTGATACAATTTTTTTATCGATACAAAAAACGGCTTGGCCAATTTGCTTAATTAATTCGATTCTCCTCTAATCAACTGTTTTTTTCTAATATTTTTGATTTTTATTAAATATTCAGATAAAAAAACTAAGGTAAGGTAAAAAAGCATATTACAGTGATCAAATAGGTGTGTTTAAAATTTAATATTTTTAAAATAATTTTAGTGGAGGTTTATGTGAGAAGCAATATATTATATTTAGAATGCAAATATTGTGAATAATTAAATCATTGAATAACTTTTTGAAATATTCGAATTGTCGTATTTCTTATGGTATTCTTTACTCTTATTATAAGCTTTTACAAACTTGCCTAAAGATATACAAATTAGCCAGAATGTAGAACTAATCTATCCAACAATCCAAAATTTATCTCATTCAGATATTAAAAACTTTAATGTTCTAAAAATACTCATAAAACATTACATAAAATAAAAAATATGAAATAGATATCAAAATATTACCAAATTATCAAATTATTGAAAGAATCAATATTATTTGAATAATTGGATAGTTATTGGGTACAATAACCATAATATATATGACGTGTCTGTGTTAAATAATAAAATAATTTTTTTCAGAAAATAGCTTAATATTTCAGCTTTTGTTAGAAACCATTTGTCATATGAAAATAATCACAGAATTTTATAAACAAAATTATAGAGAATACGAGATAATATGCATTGCCGATATTCTCTATTTATTGACATGTATAAACGAATGTCGATTTTATATGCAGATATGTTGAGCTTCTGTTTTATCCATTATAAATATTAAAACAGGTTTTTGAATAAATAATTTATTAGCGTACGCTGGTGTTTTCCATATTTATATTTTAGCATTCGCATTTTTATTTATTAGTGCGATTATATTTATATTTATTTTTATATTTGTTGCATACAAAAGAGCCTGATTGTACACAACTCTAAATAGGAACAAAAATAATAAATTTGAATTAAAGTAGTTCAATTGGTTTAAATATTAGAATAATAAGCGATTTGAAATTTTACATATATATATATATATATATATATATATATATATATATACACATATATATTCCGTGGAAGAAAAAGTTTTGATGCATCCATCCAATTATAGCAAAATTGAGTTATTTAGAAATAAATATAACAAAGTTGTTCAATATCAGTATTTACCATGTTCATAATTTTATATTTTATTATATTTATTTAAAACTTTTGCTTCACATTTTTAGTTTTATAAATATGTTCTGTTTGTATTCAATATGAGTTTGAGTTACAGTTTATTAGTATAATTTTATTTTTAAATCTATTTGTATACCGTTGCATAAAAGTTGACTCAAAAGTTTTTTCTGTATTCATTATTTCTGCTTTTTAATAGATAGATAGATGGTTGATATTTTTTGCTACATATATAGTATTATTATGAATATTTCTAGAGTATGCTAATATATTTATCATATCAATCAAATATATTTATTATGTTTTTTGCTTTTTTGGTATTACTAGTTATTTCTATATATTTTATAGTTTGACAATGAAAACTAGTCAAATACAATTTTAATTAATGTAGTTATTAAAATACTGAGTCCAAAAATCGAAAATAATAATTTTTGCATATTTTTACGTCCCAGGGGTTTCTGAACATTTTGGCATACCTCAGAAAAAATAGATGTATGTGTATGTGTGTGTGTATTGCGTGCGCGTGTGTGTGTTGTGTGGATACAATGTTTATACGGAGCTAAAAATGCAAAAAATTCTAGTTTTTGAGAGAATGAAGCATCTGATTTGAATGATTCAAAAACATTTTGCTTGAGAAAAAAGATTAGTTTTTGGCTCCGTATTTTTTTTTATTTTATTTTTTTTAGTTTGCAATTCTTTTCTAAATATCGAAAATATGATTTGTATTTTAATTTCAATTCTAGCTACAATTCTAAAGCTCACTCATATACTTGAAATAAATTTATATACTTTTTAAAAACTTGAGATAAGAAAGTATTTGAGATATGAAAATAATATATCAATAAATAAAATGAGATAAGATTTATTAATTATAACTCTGCTTGATTGAATTTTGTTTATATACTTTTTTATTTAAACATATATAAACTTTGTCGTCCAATTTATAAGCTCTTATCTTTTATTTATAAGATACAAATGATAAAGTTACAGTACTTATAATAATCTATTTGTATCATTTACTATTCCTCGAGTTTTTCGTTACAGTACGGGAAGTTCCAGCAATTTATCATCTTAAATCACGATGCCAAACACCACTAGTTTTCATTTAATAATTCGATAAATGTTTTAGAAATTTCTTATTATGTATGTGTACGTTTATGTATATAGTCTATTAGAAAAACTCATAATGTAGTATATATAGAATTATAAGGTTTCTTGATGATAGGTGTCAATTCACATAGCAAAAATATTCATTGGAGAAAATAAGTCCTTAATCCTATTAGGTAATAGTTATTTTTATTATATATCTGCAAATGGGTTTCCAGATAATTTGAACATTTTTATTGTGTAAAATATTATTGATATTTATATGGTATAAGTAAAAAATCGAGCCAGTTTTCCCATTTTAATTATTAATTTCCCGAAGGAGAAGACGTTTTCTCGACGTTTCAAGCCATTCTAAATCGAATGAGACCAAATTTGGTAAAAGTATGTGTGTGTGTGTGCGAACAGATTTTTTACCGTAAATCGTCGTTTTCTCAAAAACGGCTGGACCGATTTTAATGATGTAAAAGCGATTCGATGTATTTCGATGAAGATTATTATTTGTCAGTTTTGTGCGACGATCGACCAAGCCGTTTTTTTATAAATTGCAGAAAAGTGAAAAATTTTTCGTCTACGTTTTAGGCCGCAATTCTAAATCGATTTTGAAAATTCAAAAACCGTTCGAAAGATATTGGTTGGGAATCGTGCTGATTAGTTTTTGGTAGAGATCGGCCGGGTCGTTTTCTTGTAATAAGGTGTTAAAAAATTCGATTTTTATTATTATTTTTTTGGCGGTAGATACCATAGTCTTCTAGATCATACTAAAATATTACGGCCCTACGACAATTCGTTTAGCTTTAAAAATTCGTCAAAGTTTGCAAAAATTAGTATGGTCTTTTTGGCATTTGTCAAAATTAGAACTTTCATCGACGTTTGCTCAAAAACGTCTGAACCGATTTCAGAAATTTAAAAACCATTTGATGTATCTCGATGAGGATTATCGTTTCTCAGTTTTGTGCGACGATCGGCCGAGCCGTTTCTTTGTAATTTGAAAAAAAGTGTTAAACTTTTCGTCCACATTTAAGCTCATACTACCGAATCGATTTTAAAAAATCAAAAACTGTTCGAAAGATATTAGTTGGGAATGATACTGATTAGTTTTAGGTAAAAATCTACCGAGCTGTTTTCTTGTAATTAACTGTTGAAAAAAAAAATTGGAGCCGATTTTTATAGAACTTTTTTTGGCTTACGGCCTTACGACAAGTAATTTAATTTAAGAATTTATCAAAGTTTGAGAAAATGAGTAGTTTTCTTGACGTTTGTTCATATTAAATTAGACGATTTACTTGGTATAACGATATAGTACTTGGTCTTAATAAACGTACTAAAGCATTGAAGTTCTACGGAAACTGGTTCAATTATAAAAATTGTTGATTTTTAAAAATTTGCTCTTAGAAAATATTCCGAGTTAACGAGTTTGTTTGTTTTCAATAATTTGTAATAAATCCACTCGGAATACTATTAATCACTCATGAATTAATTTATTTTTTATTGATTATGTCGATTATTTACACATATCAGGAAGTTCATGTAACTTGCCTCAAGGCAAAATACCAATACAAATAGTTTTTACTTGGTGCTATACCCGAATCAATAAACCTATATATATATATATATATATATATATATATATATATTCATATATAGTGAAAAAAGTGTATAGACTTTGGCTTAATCCAGGTCAAGTATTGCCCAGGGATTCTTTTGCCGTAAAATATCACTTCTAAAAAATAATTTGTTGCCCGGGGCTAAATAGCCCACCTAGACCATCAGCGGCCGAACGTGAATGTATCCCCCGGTTACAATATAGAACAAAGGCTCACGAAGAGCAGACAAAATATTCGAAAAGTTCCAAAGCCATCGACCGTACCTCGTTATACAGGGATTTTGCTTTTTTTTTGGATAAAAATCAACTAGTGGTGCAGGACATAGAAACTTGAGGTATATTATTCAAACTGTTTAGTTCCACTGATTTTAGTTATATAAAAATTACTTTAACATTTAGTTTTATACATCTCAGGTGTAGGGTGAAGCGGGTAAAAAGGTCCACCACCGATATCTCAAAGCAATTAAAGTTAGGAATTTTTCAACAACAATATTTGAAAGCAGAGGGCAAAAAATTTATAACCAGCCGTTACTTCGATTCCTGTGACGTTGCCATCGGCAAATAAACGGCAATGTTTGAAAATCCATAACAAAAGTATTTTCTTTCGTTGCTAGATTTTTTAGTTGTAAGCACTGTTGTTTAGTTTACGAGACTTTAATATAATTCTTAAGTATAAATCATTTAATTGTTTTATAAGATGTATTGTTAATTTTAAGTTATAAGCAACAGTTTTTTTATATAATCTCTATTAAAGCTTACACCTGGGTGGAGTAAATAGGACCAACTAAACCATTACCCTGGCAAAAGTGTAAATAATAAAATATACCAAAAAAAGTGAATTAAGTTAATAAAGCAATTTTACAAGAGATAGTTAAATATATATAGTCATTCCAACTCTGCTGATGAATATTTCTGATAAAATACCAGATCAAGGTTATTGACAGTGTTATCTCTGTAAAAAATGTACCCGTGATTTTGTATTGGTTGAAAAATGTAGTTATTGTTTTCTAAAATCCATTTAAAATTAAAAATATGATATTGTATCTTTCTGCCCGATGGTTGTCTCTTTTTACCCAGCCTATGGACCAGATGACAAATTTTTGAAAAACCAGCAAAAAAACATTTTTGTTACAAATTTTGTCAAATAGCTGTTTGTTTGATATGTGCTATTTTTTGTGATATAATTAGTTTAGTTTTCACAATATGATTGCTCAAAGTCAAATTGGACCTTTGCGCCCCGCATTACTCTATGTAATTGAGAAGTAAACTAGTGCTGCATGGCGTAGTGCTAGGAAAAAATGCTGGAACTTACCAAACCAAAAACTAAAATGTTTAAGAATGCTTTAAAATTTTTGAAAACTTTGAAAAAAATAGATTTTGCAAATTTTAGATTAAAAAAAAAGACTTTTTTAACGGAAAAACTTGGTATAAAACCAATAGAAATATAAACAATATTTGTACTTATTATTAAAATCTCTATAAAATCTTATAATTTGATGTGCATATGTCTAATGATCATTTTTTACCGCCAAATGTTTTTTTTTACTTTTTTCATTAGATCTCTGAACCCGCTGGACCTGCCATCTTAAACTCACTCAGTTTTATATTTCTTCAAATCAAATAAAATGTTTCTTGAATCATTCAAATCGGACGCTCCGTTATATAAAACTGAATTAGCATTTTTGGCACTTTTTTGCCCCTTCTCTTGAAAAGAGTTGGATCTGCCTTCGCTAAAAACTAATCAGCACTTTATTAATACAAATCTAATGTTTTCAAATTACTCAGATAAATTGATTCATGCTTGCGAAATCGTCAACTCGTTTATAATGTGATGTATATAGTGTAATGCTTCAAATAGTCTATTATTTTGTTTGCTCATATGAAGATAAATTATTCTCATATTAAAATATATTTCATGGTTCAAAATAAATATTCATATTTATAGAATACACGGTTTTAATGAACATCCTAAAATATAATTAATATTTAATTATAAAAATTCATTGAATTTTGGAATTTCGAAATACTCCGTGTAGGAATTAGGCGCGTGCTCGTTTTTCATGTATAATATTTGAAATATTTATCGAAAATAACTAAAATGTTTCTAAAATTTGCACAAAATTAAATTATCTGAAATAGCTTTTCATATTATATATAACTCGTAAATTAATATAAGTATTACGTCAATTATTTACAAAAATCGGAAAGTTTATGCAACTAGTCTTAAGACAATATGCCATTATGCAGTTTTATTTTAAACCAAATAATATATATTTTATTATAATAAAAATTTAATTATTTTTATAAGAGAAAACATAATATTATAGAGTGAAGTGGAACTATTATGAAACTTCACATTTAAAATTACATTACATTTTAAAAAATACCAAATTTTTGACCATTTATTCTTTGTCTTGACTATATTTTATTTTCCTGGAATTAGCATCTAATCCAAAGCAATTAGCACAATCAAATTGAAAATTAGTATATATTTTTTATAAATTCAATTAAATTATCACTTTATTGATACTGTACATAAAAAGTAGGAAGTTGACTCACCTATAGTGAATATATCATAATTCAAACAAAATTTATCTTGAATATTATTTTACGTGACAGCTTTTCGTAATAAATCTTCATGTTCTCAACAGCATCCGAACAAAACTTTCTTAAGAATGAAGGAAAAGTATTATCGGAGTGTTTTCCGATTATTTGACTTTTATAGCATTATAATATATGACTATATGATATATTTATATATATATATATATATATATAAATGTATGTATTATATACGTATTCATATAAATTCGTAGCAAATCTAGATATATAGAATTCAACAAGTGGTTGATGAAATCTCTGCCAAAATTTTCTTTGTCATAAAACTTATTGTGTCACATTAAGTAGGTTGTATAAATGCATATATATATATATATATATATATATATATATATATATATATTGTTCTTTTGATGTTCAAATATATAGGGTGGAGCGGGCTTAAAGGTCCCGCCTAAGAAGGTCAACTACAGATATCTCAAAAGCAAGGAAAGTTAGGAACTTTTTAACAACAATATTTGAAAGTAAAAAGAAAAAAATGTATAAACATCCATCACCTTGATTTTTACTACGTCGCTATCAGGAGATTTTTTTTTTTTTTTTTTTTTATTTATTTATTTATATATATATATATACATTATTTTCATATCTCAGTCAGGCAGAGTTGCCTGGTATGAGAGATTATGAAAAACAGTTTTCATATAATATATACATTTCATTTGACTATAATATCTATTTCATTAATATAATATCTATATATAATTAAAAATATCTTTATATATATATCTCTTCAGTCTTCTTTGTCTTCAATTTCCTTGTAGTGTTTTTTTATTTTTCTTTTAAATTTATCGTCATCATTGGTCATCTTAATATAGTCTGGCAATTCGTTATATATAGATAAACGGGAATGTTTGAAAATTCACAACAAAAGTATGTTCTTGCATTGTTAATTTTTTCTGGTTGTGAGCACTGTTGTTTAGTTTACGAAACCTTAATATAATTTTTAAGTATACGTTATTTAATTGTTTTATAAGGTATTGTTAATTTTAAGTTAGATTCAGCAGATTTTTGTACATAACTTATATAAAAGCTTACACGTGCGTGAGGTAAAAAGGATCAACTAATTCTTCACACTGGCAAAGGTGTACACAGTAAAAAATAGCCAATAAAAAGTAAATTAAGTTTAAGTAAATAATTTTAAAGTAGACAAGTTAAATAAATAGTTATTCTAACTCTGTTGATGAATATTTCTGACAAAATACTAGATCAAGGTTATATACAGTGTTAACTCTGTAAAAAATATACTTATGAAATTTATGTGTTGCATTGGTTGAATAATGTGGCAATTATTTCGTAAATCTGTTAGAAATTAAAAATAAGACATCGAATCTGTTTGCCCCGCTGACCGTCCCATTTTACTCCGCCTATGGGGTAAAAAGTACCAGGTGACAAATTTTAGAAAAACAGCAGAAGAACGCATTTCTACAATGATGAATCAGCTAGAAGTTTTACTGAACATAGTCAGATAGTTGTTGTTTGATATGTGTTATTTGTAGTGATATAATTGGTTTGGTTTTCACAATATAATTGCTCAGAGTCAAATTGGACCTTTGTGCCCCGCCCTACATTAAATATATTAATATTTATATTTAATCAACTTCCCGTAGGGCAAGTTATGGTAATCGCCAAAAAATTGATGATGAAATTTTTATATATCTTTACGTATTGAAGGTTTATGAACATTTTGTCATACTTTAGAAAAATGGATGTATGTATGTGCATGTTTGGATACAATTTTTCGTCTACGATTTCTGGCGTACGAATCAACCGATTTGAATGATTCAAAAAGCATTCCGTTCCTACTGATGGGGAGACGTGCTGAGTAGATTTTGGTAAAGACAGGTCTAGCCGTTCCAAAGATACGGTGCAAAAAGTGCCAAAAACTGTAATTCGGTTTGAGAGAACGGAGTACCCGATTTGAATGATTTAATAAACATTTTACTTGTATTGACGAAATTAAGAATTGATTAAATTTTTGGAAAGGCAGGTCTAGTGGTTTCGGAGATACAGAGGAAAATGTAAAAAAAATGATATTTGACGGTCTGAAATGTTAAACATATGCAGATCAAATTATCAGTTATTTTATAGAGATTTTAAACATGAGCACTCATTTTGTTATATTTTTTTTAGTTCCGTACCAAGATTGTTAATTTTTAAGTTTACTTATAGGGTTCAAACAAATTTCAAATTTTTCTGAATTTTTTTTTTCAAAATTTTCAAAAACATACAAAGTTTTATACTTCAAACATGAATTTTCAATTCACAAGTCAATTTGAAAGTGTACGTATTTCAAATGCGTTATTCTAATCATAAGAAATATATTCTCAGGTGGATTTATTCGGCACCTCTTGCTAAGTAAACATTTTCAAGTGTTTTGAGCGTTAAGATCGTCGCTGTATATTTTTATAATCGATAAAATATATAGTGATCAAAATCATCTATTTGAAAATATTTAAAACAATTGTTATTAAACATTAATCAATATTTATTGATAACTGATTTTGGTCCCCCGAATATTTAATTCTGGTACGGGAAGTTCCAGCAATTTGCTTTAAAGCACGATGCCATGCACCACTAGTGTATATGATTAAATTCTTCCTCTACAATTTATCATGGTCGAAATTCGACCATCGGACAAATTCTATTTATATATAATTGCCCAAGTGAATCTGCAGATCTAATCTATTTCGCTTTGCCGCATTAAATAAGTGTTAATAAAACGACATCGTTTTGGCACCCATTTCCAAAATAAAATGGGTTAAGCACTCTATCATAAACCATATAGGTCATATACGATCAAGTTATCAAGGAATAATGAAAATTCATATTAAGTCTACTGAGGTAACATAATAATTCTTATAGGCGAGGTTGATATTAAATTCCGTTGCAGTTCATTGCATGGATTCAGAGCAGAAGAGATTTAGGAACTTTTATATTAAGTATTATTTGATATATACAGCAACCAACACTATGGAATAACTAGTTTGTATTGGTATTTTGCCTTGAGGCAAGTTACATGAACTTCCCGATATGTGTAATGCGACAAAAAATCTGTTCACACACACATACTTTTTCCAAATTTGGTCTCATTCGATTCAGAATGGCTTGAAACGTTGAAAAAACATAAAATTAGAGAGACGGATTTTTTTTTATGAAAACGCAAACTTCTCCTTCGGGATGTTAAAAAATGAATTTGAAGTAAAACGTTTCGACACACTATAAGTGCCATCATTCAGCATCTCATACAAGGAAGAACAAAATACAAAATTCAAATATTTTTATATGAAATTGTAATTACCATTGAATTATAAATTAAGACTAGTTGGTATTAGTATTTTGCCTCGATGCAAGTTACATGAACTTACCGGTATGTGTAAATAATCGACTTCATCAATGAAAAATAAATTAATTTATGAGTGTTTAAAAGTATTCCGAGTGGATTTATTACACATAATTGAAAACGAACAAACACATTAACTCGGAGTATTTTCTAAAAGCAAATTTTCAAAAATCAATAATTTTTATATTTGAACCAGTTTTCATAGAACATTAATTTTAGTTTAGTATGTTCATTAAGACCAAGTACTTTATCGTTATACCAAGTAAATTGTGTAATTTTAATTTTAACCAACGTCAAAAAACTACTAATTTTCTAAAAGGTTGATGAATTTTTAAAATTAAACTGCTTGTCGTAAGGCCGTAATATTTAAGTAAGTTCTATAAGACCATAATATATATCGCCAAAAAAGTTCCATGAAAATCGGCTTAATTTTTTTTCAACAGTTAATTACAAGAAAACGGTTTCAGTATCATTCCAAACTAATATTTGTCGAACAGTTTTTGATTTTTAACGATCGATTCGGTAGTATGAGCTTAAATGTGGACGAAAAGTTTAACACTTTTTGCCAAACTACAAAGAAATGGCTCGGCCGATCGCCGCACAAAACTGAGAAAAGATAATCCTAATCGAAATACATCAAATGACTTTTAAATTTTTGAAATCGGTTCCGCCGTTTTTGAGCAAACGCCGATTAAATGTCTAATTTTGACAAATGCCAAAAAAGCGATACTAATTTTTGCAAATTTTAACGAATTTTTAGTGTTAAACAAGTTGTCGTATGGCCGTAATATTTTAGTATGATCTATAAGACTACGATATCTACCGTCAAACAAAAATCATAGAAATCGTCAAAATTTTTTTTTACACTTTATTACAAGAAACGGCCCGGCCGATCTCTACCAAAACTAATCAGCACGATTCCCAACCAATATCTTTCGAACGATTTTTTGAATTTTCAAAATCGATTCAGAATTGCGGGTTAAAACGTGGACAATTTTTTTCACTTTTTTGCTATTTATAAAGAAACGGCTTGGCCGATCGTCGCACAAAACTGAGTAACGGTAGTCCTCATCGAGATACATCGAATGGCTTTTAAATTTTTCATATCGATCCAGCCGTTTTTGAGAGAACGTTGATTTACGGCAAAAAATTGTTCACACACACGCACACACACATACTATTTCCATCCTTATTTTGTCTCATTCGATTCAGAATGGGTTGAAACGTCGAGAGAAACATAAAAATAGCGAATCGTATTTTTTGATAAAAACAAAAACTTCTCCTTCGGGAAGTTAATAAACTGTTGTAAAATTTATCTAAAGATCTAAATCACAATTTCGGTTGATTAAGTCAATTATTACACATTTCGGGAAGTTCGAGCAACTTGCCTTAAGGCTAAATGCCACTTTCAACTGGGGTTGACCGGGCTCCTATTGAAAAGTACACGCAACTTGCCTCAGGGTAAAATGTCACTTACACCTAGTTAAGCTTTGTGTTCATTATTTGATTAAATGAAATATTTGATTCAAATAAAATATATGGAAGTTTGCATAAAGTCAAAATGTGTGGTTTGTAAAAATGTATCTTCTGTTTGTAAATTTATAAAAAAAAACAAAATCTAACAAAATATTTATTTCAATCGCACCATCAGAAATAAGCGACATTGAATTAAATCCAATCCGGACTATTTGTCTATAAATATAATCTGGTAGGCTTAGTATTCGCTTTTCGGCTATAGTTATATATATATTATGTCATCTTATCCCTAAATAAAAATCTGTCGTTATCAATAAATCATATTTAAGAGCAACGTACGTTTCTCGGGAGAGATGATCGCTTATTTCTATTTTCGTAATATTATACGAGGATATCTATTCTGATGTACGAATTCGTGATGATGTTTGCGGAAAGATTATGACATTTATTTTATTACGAGCAGTTGTGGACAGAATTACGAGACTAAAGAGCTGGATTAAGGAGATCAACTGATGATCCATGATATTGCTTAACAATATTGCTGACTCTTCCTGTAAACTAGTTGTGCAATGTATTGTCCCTTAGGACACTTTCCGTATTCTGGTGATGTATGGCAATGCCTCTCAAGACTATTGATGACACACAAACTATGATATATTGGATCATCTATTGGGACAAATTTGAATGGAACTGGTCTCTAAAATTCTACAATCCATTAACGAATATGAGGCGAATAAATCACTAGTGGTTAATTTCATTTATTTATAAGGCAGTTCAAAATGGAACTACTTGCTTCTTTTAAAGAACTATATGATATCAATCAATCTAATATCAGTCAATTAGTGGTGTATGATACCACTAATTGAACCACCAGTTCTAAGTGCGTTTTGCCTTGTGGCAAGTTGCATAAACTTTCTGATTTGTGTGAAAAATGGATTTAATCAATGATATTTTTTTAATCATATATGATGTATCATTCTACAAGTCCACCTGGTCTACATCTCTACATTTATTTCTTGTACCTCTTTACCTCTCTACCTGTTAACTTGACAACCCATGCCCACCTGTTAACCCATCTGGCTGTCTACCTAGTTACCTGCCCACTTATTTACGTATCCACCTAACTGCCTGTCTACATGCATTCCTGTCCACCTTT
>NW_020538040.1:9664548-9689770 GCF_003426905.1 Ctenocephalides felis
CCCAATATTTCATTCTAATACGGAAAGTTCCAGCAATTAGCCTTAAGGCACGACACCATGTACCACTAGTTTGTCATTACAAATAAATCTATATATGTAATTTCAAATTTTCAATTTCAATTTCCAACTATCGTTTCCCCCAGATGATGTGGCAAAGTGGCGGTGTCGGCGGCGGCGGTGCAGGCGGAGGTCGCGCCGGCGGTGCAAGCGCCTGGTTAAAACTGATGGGCGTGGTCCGCAGCGACCGCCGCAGGGGCGGCGGTTCCAGGGATACTGTGGAGGTCAGGTAGCGGAGGTCAGGGCGGAGGACAGCAGGACGGCGGTCAACATCAAATGCAGATTGAATGCACTCGCAGTCGATGGCTTCGCCGCACGAAAGAATGGACATGTGAGTAGATATAGATACATTCTGGTTTTTGAATATTGAAACATTTATTTGAAACGTACAATTGTGGGGTTTATGTATTTGTATACATCCAAAAACTAAAGCTTATTCACAAATTTCTATAAATATGCAATAACTTATTCGGATCTACGTATCCAACGTTCACATTAATCCAAAGCAAGTTTAAAATGTGAAAGACAACCTTTAGTATAAACTTATCTGGCAAAAGATCATTCTGGTTTCTGAATACTAAAACTGGTTTTTAGATATAATTTTATAGTGAAAACTAAAGCATATTCACAAACTGCTATAAATATGCAATGACATATGCGTATCAACGTCCAATATTTACCACTAATCCAAGAAATCTTAAAATCTAAAAGACAACCTATTGAAACTTTTTTTTGTAGATCAAGTTGTCTGACAATAGATCATAACAGATCATAACGTTAGTTTTTCAAAATATCATTTTGCAACAAAGTTTATATCGAAATGTGGTATAATAAGTTTTATTGCCAATTAAGTTAGAATAAACCATCAATATTAATATCCAAGTTAGAACCTCACAGATAGACAATTTTTAAGTATATATGCAAAGTATATATTGCGTAAGTATGTTTGCCCAATTTTAGAAATTCGCTCAAATAATAAACTTATACTCATATATAGTGCAAATCACTTCTATTAGAGACCTTTGGAAAGAGGTATGAAAATCTGCAAATTAGTGTCTTAGGTAACTTACTGAACTGCAATTGGAACATTGTCCAAAATATATTATGATTATTGCATGAATTTACATAATGTGGATATGAAATCACGAGCAGATTCAAAAATTGGAATGTAATAAACTGCAAAACGTTATTTTTAAAGATATTTAAATCATATATATTCTACAGATTCAAGAACCAATGGTAATTAAACTCAGTTCAGAAAAGGTGTATTTTAACTTTCAAACCTTTTCATTACTTTAGATAACCATACAATAACTAATATTAGATCAATTAATCGATTGATCAATTAATTAACTTCTTTGATATTTATACCAAGATTAAGTAAAGCCTTTTTTAAGGTTATTCGACATTTTGTGATGCATAAAGTTATATAACCTATGATTCTCATTATTGATATATTTGAAAATCACAAATAATTAATGGTTGAAATACTAACTATTTTTTAATCTCTCAAATTTTCTCTCTGGAATGACAAAAGCTCTAGAAATTTACAAATATTTTAGTTTCATAATTTTTCAAGCATATGTGTTCACCTGCTCTTTACTGAAATAGAGTAAAATTAAATTCTGATGAATGGATTACATTAAAATTAGGGTGAAAATAAAATTAGAGTAAAATTATCGAAGAATAAAATTCTAGTGCAAGAACAAAAAACAGTTAATTCGGTATATTTAGGTAGTCGTCATAGAATTTAGAGAAACTTATAATGCATATTGGTCACTTTTGTTTATTAAATAATATACTTTATTTTATCTTCTATAAGAAAATAGTAAAATAAACGAGAAGGCCAATTCAAGAAAAGTGTTTCATTAGTTCGCTCAAGAATAATATAAGGAAGCTAAGGGCTTATTGTAACAGTTTTTTCTAAATAATATATCTTGAGATCCACATATTATATTTCTACGATGTATAAAACTATGCTCGTTCTACGACAACAAGCAATAATAATCCACATTTATATTGCCTATCAATAACAACGCACCTGCAACTTCTGTTTACTGCGTCAGACATGCAGAACCGTAGCTATGTTAATATTATGCAGGACGGTTTACATGCCCACAAAAATATTTCAATTCGTTTAAGTTCCTCTTCCAAAACGCCTGTTACTTCTTACCTCTGTTACAATAAGCCCCTAGCTCCCTTTTGTACACCATTACATTGCAGTTCAATCATGAAAAAATTAAATGTAACTGATAACATCTAAAACCAACCTATATGGTCGTAGATGCTAATCAAAATCAATATCAAAATGAATCATATTTGAATGAACTTTGAGAGAACGACGGCGGATAGATGCATTAAAATATTTTAATAATGTATATTATAGCAGACTTGCGATCTAACACCATGCATTATACCCTAATACCACTTACAAGTCTCTATGCTACACGAGGTTTAGACAGTGGGAGCTTTATAGAGACTTCTGTAAAGGACACATCTCGAGTCAAAAGCTCTTTCCTTGGTGATCGAGATATCTAAACGATACCATAGACCATATTTTATTTTGCTAAGTTATACAGCCAACTTTTTCTATATTTTAGTATCTTAGTCACGGCATCAATAAATTTTATTTAGCATTAAGTATATAAATATAAATGTTAGTGACTACAAAGGTTAGAGCCATTTTATGGTGATACCAATCTAACAACCTTAGTAATGGAGTGATAAAATAGTAATAGTAATAATGTAATAAAATTTGTGTAAATTCATTAATTATTATTATATATTAACAAAAGTGGTAATTGAATCAATTTTGCATAATTTCGCGTAAAACGAAGTGCGTATGTAAAAAACTTTACTGTTTGAAATTTGCAAAACAAAAAGATGCAGAATAGATCTGACGACTATGGATTTTTAACTACTTTCTTCTTCAGGTGTAAAAAAGAGTAATTATGAAATTTTCTACAAAATTGTGTGCTTTCTTTTAAAAAAAATGTTTAAAATTGTTTTCTTTTTTGTTAGAATTCGTTCTAATAAAATTCAAAATAATGTTGTGGCCCAGCGCTGACAACAAATATGTTGTATCCTATCCAGCGATGGTGGCAACGATATGTAGGTTCTTTTTGCTGCTAAACAAAGTTGTTACAAATCTATGGAAGCTGATCAATAGTAACAGATATAGATCTTTGAAATTATAGAAATAAGTATGCCAACGGAAGTTCGGTGTCATAAATGCGTTAACCCGCGATGACCCGAGGATTGGGCGTACCTTTTAAGTAGCCAACGGAAAACCAGTAATTAAGACGCTGCACAAAAGTTTATATTTTTTATTTTAATTCTTGATCCATGATCCAATATCTTTATTGTAGATGTCGTAGGTCACCAATATAGAAATATATAATTAAGCAAAAAGATATTTATATGTTTATGAAAATATATTAAAATGTATGATTATCAAACTACACAAAATGTCATGACATGAATGTTGTTTTTTTCCAAAACTCATCGTTTACTTGATTCCCACAATATTTGTATTTTATGTCATGTTATCTTGTACACTTTACAACTGAGAAACTGATTGTAAAAGAATTACTCTGATATTTCAAGATTTTTATTGTCTCAATTTTGGCGTAGAATGTGAGATTTGTATGCATATTGAAATGCATAAAATAGTAATTTCTTGTTTGAAAAAAACGTTTAAACTGTTTGTAAACTATTTACAAATACTTTATTATTAAATAAATCCTTAGGTATGCGAACAACACACTATAGAGCACATTTGTGTCGAGTATTAGGATTTGAAGTTTTCGGAGTCGTCGGAATTGTTAAGTGGATATAACTCCTTTCTGAAACCTTCAAACCTTAATCAATCCAGCTTTGAATATGATAATCCCATCTATAAAAAGTTCAATGAGCCATCTCAAGAATCAATCTATTGTGTCAACCTCTAATTTCCTGCATCTTTGTGTTACACCTGCCACCAAAATCATTTTTCTAATAATCAAACCACTGTTCATGAAGCCACATAATCCATAAGAATCAATCTTAACAAAACAAGAATCATTTGAGAATTTTTGATCCAAACTTAAATGTGCCAATGGTTGTTCCATTGGTGACTAACTTTTATCACAGGTCAGCTGTACGTTTAGTACAGTGTACCCATGATTTATATTTCCTCAAGGCGTAATTTTCAAGTTCAAGTATCCTCATTACTTGATCTAAAGACCCAATTAACCTTGCACCTTCCCATGCCCTTATCCCATTATGCAATTAGTCTAACAATTGCGCAATAACCGGCTGAAAATCTATTAATTAGAGGCAAAGTACCAGTTAATGGAAGTGAAGTGCAACAAGAGGAAAGGTTCTTATAAGAAATCAAGATCGTTTTGAAACAATTAGAGAAGATTAAATATACGTGATAAACAAGTTGTTTTCTACTCATTCGGAGAAATGCGCAATTGTAGATTATTAGAAATGTTATAGTTTGATAGCAATTAGTGCAAAGCATAAAGTGGAAGAATTTTTTTGTGATACAGAATATTGTGAGATGAGTTGAAGAGATCAAATATTTGTGATAAACAACTTGTTTTTCATTTAACGTGAAGATCCTTGAGGATATTGTGAGTTTCTAGCAATGAGTGAAATGTATCCATAACAAGGATTTCTTCCAGAGAAATAAAAATTATAATTTTATTATAAGTTTTATTATGTTGATACAACTTGTATGTAGTTTTTTGGGATTACAAATAACAATCTGATATCTTGCAGTAATGATATTGATTTTTTTCATTAAAAATACAGATCAAAAATGTGTATCCAATTGAAATAGCCTAATCGGTCACTAAGTTGTGAAATGGCAATGAGAAAACTATTACGCTGTACTTACTTTTTATATAACAACCTGATATCATGTAGTAATGATATTGCTTTTTTATTAAAAATATAGATCAAAAATGTGTTTCCAATTAAAATAGCCCAATCGGGCACTGGGTTATGAAATGGTAATGTAAAAACCATTACACTATACTTCCTTTAAATATAACAACCTGATATCATGCAGTAACGATATTGATTTTTTATTGAAAATATACATAAAAAATGTGGTTCCAATTGTAATAGCTCAATCGGGCACTGAGTTGTGAAATGGCAATGTAAAAACCATTGCACTATACTTCCTTTAAATATAACAACCTGATATCATGCAGTAATGATTATGTTTTTTCATTAAAAATATAGATAAAAAATGTGTTTCCAATTGTAATGGCCTAATCGGGCACTGAGTTGTGAAATAGCAATGAGAAAACTGTTACACTATATTTCCTTTATATACAACAACCTGATATCATGCAGTGATGATATTGCCTTTTGTAAATATATAGATAAAAAATCAATTGAAATAGCCTATTCGGCACTGGGTCGTAAAATGGCAACAATTGAATGAGAAAACAATTACACTATACTTTCTTTATATATAACAACCTGATATCATGCAGTAATGATATTAATTTCTTATTGAAAATCTACATAAAAAATGTGTTTCTAATTGAAATAGCCTAATCAAGCACTGTGTTGTGAAATGGCAATGAGAAGACTATTAAAATATACTTCTTTTATATCCGCTCAAAAATTTATCTGTTCTTATATAGTTTTAGACTACTTGATTTAATTTATACATAGTGTCCCAGAACTCAACTGCGTAACGTTGAGATCTGGGACACTATGTTACTTCGAAATTTTTATTTTTTTCTCGACTTACTTTTTTTATTACGAAAATATTAAGTGTTTTGCCATTGTTTAATCCTGATTACATAGAATGTGAGCAAAATTTACTAACAAAAATCGTGATATTTTACTCTAAATTTTTCAATAATGAAACTATCAAGTATTTTACTATTATATAATCCAGATTAAATGTGCCCACTTTTGATGAAACTTGCCAACATACTTTATTACATTTATTTTCTAAAGAGGGCATCTAAAAATCGACTGTTAAATATTAAATTATTAGTTCAACAAAAAGTCTTAAATCATGACAACTTGGGGCGATTGTACCATTATTTCTTACTGTGATCTTAGAAATATTATTTGTGATGACACATCCAAAGTTCAAATAAACAGAATTAATAACAATTAATCATAATAACCGGAAAATGGTTAAAATTTCATCAAAGCTCTATGTATGTAGTTAAGCTCATAATTTTCAAACAACTTGTAATTTTCTCTCAGATTTATTTCAGAAGAGTTAAGGTCAATACTATTACCCTTTGGGCCCCAGGGAGCAAAGAAATTTGAAAATATCCATATTAAGGACCACCATAATACATATACACATATGCATACGACAGATTAAATATACGCTTTTTTATATGTATTGAGAGCTAGTATGCCCAGGCTATATATAACAAAGTCCATTCGATTCTACACAACACTTTGTGGTTAGAGTGTTAATTTAAATATTGAAAGCTTTGCTTTTTCACTATAAAAAAGTAAAAGTAATGTTAAAGCCCGAACGAAATTGAATAATACGAACGAGGAAGATTTGTTGACAGTACACCAGTAGTGGAATTGGTTTGCAAATGTTTCAGCAAGTTTAATGCTGAAAGAGCACCAATTTTTGAAAACTTTGTAATAAGTAGCTATTTTAGCTGTGAAAATTTCCCGCAATATCATGTATGGACGGACAGGAAAAAACAATACATTAATAAATAGTAAACTTATTTTATATTAATATTTAGCATTCTATATGTATATATATATATATGTGCAGTAGAAAATATATCAAACAAAAGTTATCTAAGAAATAAAATTCCGCGAAAGCTGCAAAGCACGCCATCCTTGCGTTTTTTCTGGATGATAATTGAACATGCACTGCGCGGAATCTTGGTATCAACTAAATAACAAACGATTTCTTTGTTACAAAAGGCAACATTTTAAAATACTCAATTGCTATTCTTGTCTATCTTTTAAAAATATCTACATAACTGATAGAACAAACGTAGGTACTTAATTTTATTTACATAAAAATTCAAAGGAAATCACAAGTAAGACCAAAAAACATGACATACTGTTTACACATTATTAACTTCACGTAGAGAAAGTTATTGCAATCGTTCAAAAATTGAAATTAAATTTTTTTTGTATATCTTACGTTTTAGAGATTTCTGAACATTTTAGCATACCTCAGAAAAAATATATATCTGTGTGTTTATGTGTGGATACAAATTTTTGTCGACGATTTCGGGAACACGGATTAACCGATTTGAGTATTTGAAAAAACATTTGATTTGTATTGATGGGGAGACGTGCTGTTAGATTTTGGCAAAGACAAATCCTGCCGATTCAAAGATACGGGGCAAAAAGTTCCACATATATTTCAGTTTTTTGTAACGGATTCAAAAAACATTTTACATGTATTGATATGAACAACTGGTGAAATTTGGGAAGGCAGGCCTAGCGGTCTTGCAGAGCCAGACAAACAAGCAAAGCAAACGCCATTTGGCGGTCAGAAATGATTATTAGACATATACACGTCAAAAGTACAAATTTTATTTGCATTTCTATAGATTTATATTTCAAAAACATTTAAAACAAGATATATAATGTTTAATCGTTAGATTACGGCGAGACATTTACGCGCTTCAAATTTTCATTTCTAAAACTGCTATGCAGCGCATCGCTTTGAAAAAAATTCAATATTTTCGAAGATTATCAAGATATAAAAAAATTCAAATTTTTCAAAAAATTCAAACTTTTTGAAAATTTTTAACATTCTGAAAAATCTATTTTTTTTCAAAGATACTACTGAAAGCAATTTGCCTTAAGGCATGGTGTCACCCACTAGTTTTATGTATGGGGCTGAAACCACACTTTCTAGAGAATCTAAAGGTATATCACTCTCAATGATAGTTATTATTAACTGAACTAGAAATATTTCAATAAGCATATAATATACAAGAATATCGTAACAATTTGACTTTCCCATAACTCGACTTTGATAGAAACATATAAAATATCAAACAAGTGCCAAAAGATTTCGCATAAAATTCTAACAATCCTATATATGAATCATTAAATGGCTAAATACACTTTTGTGTCTGACTTTATAAATGCAATTATCTCATTCATGTACAGTAGATTACTCTGATTTCTTAAAAACATGCGTAACAATAAAAATAAATTTGACATACAATTGTAAGATCCCCCCGTGTCTGCTGCCAATTTAAAATCGAGCCGATGTTCACGTCACGTACTTTGTAGTAATTCCGCACACAATGACATAAATTCTTGAACTTCTTCATTCGTAACCTTTTCAGCTTTTTTATGACAACTGACGTATATCCTTGCTCATATATTTTTCAAGGGTTCGCATGAATTTTGCAATATGCGAACCTAACCGCCCACCCCGGGGTAACTTAGGCGTCCGCCGCCCCCTACGTCGTCGGCCGACTCGCCGTGTAACTAACCGGGCACGATAAGCCACGGAGCAGTTATGGCCAAGGAGAGGTCGGAGGGTAGATGAAACTAGTGGTGGCAAAACATGGCATTGTTTTAAGGCAAATTGCTAGAACTTCCCGTGACAAAAATTAAAATTTTTCAAAAACATTAAATTTTTTTGAAAACTTTGCAATACGATTTTTTTGAGAATTTACAAATTAAAAAAAATGAGTGATTAAGAGAATTCAGAGTGGATTCATTACACTTCATTGAAAACGAACGAACAATCTATCGTTATACCAAGTAAATCGTCTAATTTTCATTTTAACAAACGTCAAAAAACTACTCATTTTCTCAAACTTTGATGAATTTTTAAAATTAAACTATTTGTCGTAAGGCCGTAATATTTCAGTAAGTTTTATAAGACCATGATATATATCGCCAAAAAAAGTCATAAAAATCGGCTATTTTTTTCAACAGTTCGGTACATTTTCATCTAAAACCAATCAGTATCATTCCCTTACTAATATCTTTCGAACAGTTTTTGATTTTTTAAAATTGATTCGGTAGTATGAGCTTAAATGTGGACGAAAAGTTTAACACTTCTTTTCGAATTACAAAGAAACGGCTTGACAGATCGTCTCACAAAATTGATAAACGACAGTCCTCATTGAGATACATCAAATGGCTTTTAAATTTCTGAAATCGGTTGAGGCGTTTTTGAGAAAACGTCGATCAAAGGGTTAATTTTGACAAATGCCGAAAAAACGATACTAAATTTTGCAATCTTTGAAAATTTTTTAAAATTAAACTATTTGTCGTAGGGCCGTATTATTTTAGTATGATCTATAAGACTATGGTATCTACCATAAAAAAATCGTAAAAATCGTCTTTTTTTAACTTTATCTTTCTTTTCTTCTTTCTTTTTTTATCTTTATCTACAAGAAAACGGCCCGGCCGATCTTTAGCAAAAACTAATCAGCACGATTCACAACCAATATCTTTCGAACGGTTTTTGAATTTTCAAAATCGATTAAGATCGTGACCTAAAAAAATGATATCGTATTTTTTAGTGATTCATAATTTCTTAGCAATACATCATTTTTTATGATTTTTAGAGCAGAGATGGCCAAATGATAAGGGAAGCAAATATATATCTGTTCAAAATTTTGTATGCGTTGTGCAAGGCTTTAGATTGATGAAAAATTACGACTTGTTCACAATACCTTTAATGTTAAACATCAAAAATTATTTTTAAAAATGTTTATTCATAGTTGTATATAATTTTATAGACCAATATTATTTTTTAAATTTTATAGGCTTGTAAGCTATCCTTGATACAGAAAATTAAATTGAGTAAAAAGACCATAAAAACTATTTTTAACCGTCAATAATATTCGCTTGTTTTACTCAAAAAAAAATTTATTAAAATTATTTTATTATTATTATTAGTTTACAAAAAGAGAATCATATTATGTTTTATTGATACATTATATTATACATATATATGTACGAATTATATCACTATAAACTTGATTTTTAACCCTTTTGCTAAGAGAATATTTTTATTAGAAATGACACTGCTATACAAGGCAGGAAGCCGTCTAAGCACTGTTTATACAAAGTATATTGAAATGTACGAATCATTATCAATAAGAATGCATTTTGGAATTTAAAATTATACTTAAAAAAAACTAAAAACCATAAAAAAATCTGATTTCTTAACGATTTTGCTCGAAGTGATAGATACTAATGCAAAATTCGACACGTGTCTCAGAATAATTACTGAATGTCTTAATTTTAAGACAGATTGTAATTTGAATATAAACAAAAACAGAAAAAAAATCGACACGATTTATGTCGTCTAAAGGCGACACTCGTACAAACAGATGGTCAAACAAAAATGTAAAATGTGTATATATAAACTACAGGTTTTTAACCTATTTACTAGTAAGTAACGAATTTATAATCAAATTTTTATAATAAATCTAATGCATTTGTAAGTTTGCCCGCTAATGCAGCTTTTATCATTTTTATGATTTACTATCAATAAAACGTGATTGTAACACGTTAGTTGCCACGATAATATCTGAAATTGTTCTACATGGGGAAACTATATTAAATAATTGCGTTTGCCAAAATTCCCGAAAAACACTATGTTTTATATCACACATATATGACTGACATGGCCCGATATTAAATCTTTTTATCTCGACGGGCCGAAAAATTTTCAGGTCAATTTGTCAGAAATATATGTCTGACGTGGATCATGTAGAACTTTGTAATATCAGACAAATATGACCGACATGGCAATTAACGTGTTAATAACAAAATTATCCATTAATGCACGTACCTGCTCTAGAATCCATTACTGTAATCAATAATAAATGGTAAAGAATGAAATTGATAGAGTTTTCCTTATTACCGCAAAAATCAGGATAAATTATGAAGTCAATCTATTACCATAAAATATATCATAGTATTTATACAGCAATGTTATTTTACGACAAATGACAATTGTCCAAAAGCTTTCAGCGTTGCAAATGTCAATAAACGTTGAACATATTGCCAATTTAACTACCACTCCCTGTAGAATTATTTCGAAATGGATTGATATACAAATTTCACGACGTGCTAGATAGCAATCCAGATGACAATAATTGTTGAGCTGCAGATTAATTTCGTAGGGGAGACTTGGAACAAATTAAGTACTTTGAACAGCTTTCATGTTGGATAAGTAATTGGTATTACGAATGGATAACATTTTGATATCTACGCGATTCAAGATTTTCTACTTTGACAAAATTTATATACAATATATTTGGGTGTGTAGTATATATGTATTTGTGTCACTGCCGTCACTATTACTACTACTACCACTCTTACCACTACTACCACTACTACTACCACTTTTTTTCGATAATAAATGGCATCGTGTCTTAAGGCAAATTGCTGGAACTTTCCGTACCGTAATTAAACATTCAAGGAATAAAAATAATCAATAATTGTTTTGAATAATTTCAAATATATTATACTACATACTGTGAACTTATAAGTGCTTTTTCAACCAGACGCCAAGCGTATTTTATGAACAACTTATGTGTATGTCTACAAAAGCCCAATTTTTTTTTTAATTATATTTTTTGATAATTTAGATATATTTTGATAATTTAGAAATTTTTTAAAAAAATTGATTTTTTTAGAAGTTTGAAATTTTTTGGAATTTAAAAGAACGATTTTTCTAAATATTTATAGCATTTGGAAATTTTTGAAAATATTCGATTTTTATTTAAATTATCGAAATATTCTCAATTTTTTTCACGGAACCCAAAAAATTGACACAGAATGTGTACACATTATTAAAATCTCTATAAAATCCAATAAACATTTTTGACCGCCAAATGGCATTTTTCTAACTTATTTTTATTGAGAGTCCATAACCGCTGGACCTGCCTTTCCAAAAATTTTACCATTTGTTCATTTCGTCAATACAAGTAAAATGTTGATTGAATTATTAAAATCGGATGCTCCGTTCTCTTAAAAACTGATTTACCATTTTTGGCTAGACCTGCCTTCGCCAAAAACTAATCAGCACGTCTCCTTATCAATACGAATTGAATTTTTTTGAATTATTCAAATTGGTTGATCCGTGTTCCCGAAATCGTTGACGAAAATTTGTATCCGCACACACACACACATGCACACGCACATACACACGCACGCACATACATCAATTTTTTCTAAGGTTCAGAAACCTTTGAAACGTAAAGATATATAAAAATTTTCATTTTCGATTTTTTTGCGATTACTATAACTTGCCCTACGGGAAGTTAAATATCTGATTATTTGATGTACATATGTCTAATGAACATTTTTGACCGCCAAATGGCATTTGTTTAACTGCCAAAAAGATCTGCCTCCCAAAAACTCAATCAGTTATTAAATATTATTAATTTATTAATTAGTCAATATTATTAAAATCGGACGCTCCGTTCTATTAAAAACTGATTACCGTTTTTGGCACTTTTTGTCCCGTATCTTTAGAACGACTGGACCTGCCTTTGCAAAAATCTAGACAGCACGTCTTTTTATCAATAGGAATCAAATGTTTTTTGAATAATTATAATCGGTTAAACCGTGTTCCCGAAATCGTCGACAAAATAATGTATCCGAACACACACATACATACATCCATTTTTTTTAATGTATGCCAAAATGTTCAGAAACCTCTGAAACGTAAGGAAATATAAAAATTTTCATTTTAGATTTTTTTGCGATTACTATAACTTACCCTACGGGAAGTTAATAAGTGATTGGCAACTTAACCGTTTCCACTCGGATGCCGCATAATTTATATAAATCTTGGAAATCGCGAGTGGAAGGTGGAAAGGATAACAGAGACTGATAATAATACTTAGTCTAGTCTTTCTAAAGTAATCTATTTCCTATAAATTTCCCAGTAATATTTTTTCCGAGCTGACTCAGTCGCCGTCGACACCTGCACGATCAGGTTTACGTGCAAAAATAAATTTGCGTTTAGCTCGGAAAAATGTTATGTCAATGGCACTAAATTAAATGTTGACGGTTATTCGTCGGCTACTTTATAGCACATGATACTCTGCTGCTGTGCAGATTATATTGACAATTTATATCGTAAAATTTATAACACAACATAAACATAAGCTATAAACATCATACTGTGAAATAAACTTTAAAATTATGGTGGAATTATACAAATCATATTTAACAAAACTCCGTTCAGCGGGAGTTTAGTAAAAACAAACGTTTATTTATAGATAGGGTAGAGCGGGGCTTATAGGTCCACCGCCAATATCGCAAACATAAGTGAAGTTAAAACTAATTTAACAACAATATTTGAAAGTAGAGAGCAAAAGATGTATACCCAGCCATCATCTTGATTCCCAAGACGTTGCTATCAGAAGAAAAATGACAATGTTTGAAAATCCATAATAAAAGTATTTTCTTTCGTTGTGTGATTTTTTGGTTGTGAGCACTGTTGTTTAGTTTACGAGACCTTAACATAATTTTTAAGTAAACGTTATTTGATTGTTTTATATGATGAATTGTTATATTTAAGTTAGATTCAACAAATGTTCTTGTATAACCTTTATAGAAGCTTACACGTGAGTGGGGTAAAAAGGACCAACTGAACCTTCCATCCTGGCAAAAGTGTAAACAATAAAAAATAGTAAATAAAAAAGTAAATTATTTAATTTTTTTTAGGATATAATTCGAATGAATAGTTGTTACAACTCTGCTAATGAATAGCTCTTAAAATACCAGATCATGTTTTTTTTTCTTATTTTTGTTAATTTTAATAATCAGATTACAATACAATCCATAAGTTAAAAGTTATGGCAATCTTAGTGTACGTTAATTTGATTGTTATATAAGATATATTAAAAATTTTAAGTTAGATTCAACAGATGTTTTTGTATAACTCACTCGTGGTTGGGGTAAAAAGAACCAACTGAATCTTTACTGGTATAAACAATAAGAAAATAGTAAATAAAAAGTAAATTAAATTTGGAAAAATAATTTTACAGGAGATAAATTGAATTATCAATTAATTTGTAAAAAATGTGTTCATAAAACTAGTATTTTGTGTTGGTTTAGATATTATTTCGTAAAAACTCTTTAAAATTAAAAATAAGACATAGTATCTGTTAGCTATTTACTTTGCATATGGGGTAAAAAGAACCAGGTTAGAAAATTAGTAAAAAAACACATATTTATATAATTAAGTTTTAAATGAGAATTAAAATTTGTGAACGTAGTACAATAATTTGTTTGATATTTGTTATGTGTCATGATTTAGTTCTTCAAGTTTAGATTATGGTATGGCGGGGCACAAAGGTCCAATTTTACTTTTAGTGATTATAGGTTAGTCAACGTTATCTCAAAAACGAGTCAAGTTAAAATTTATTTAACAACAATATTGAAAAAATAAATAAAAGATGTATAACATCACCCTGATTCTTACAACTGTTCTTATGATTGTATTCTGTATTATATTTATGATTTGTCTGATTATATTTCTAAATGTTTATATAATATATAATGTTCATTATATTACAGTAATTAAATCAACCCGTATTAAACCAAAAAACTGTACTCCACATAGTACAAAAGTTTATTAGTTAATCAACAATTAGTTTCGAATCTGAAACTTCATTGTAATTTGGACATATCAGTTTCTCATCTGATTAACATATTCTGAACTTCCTCATATAAGATAAGTTTTTTACTATGCTATAATATATATATATATATATATATTATATATATATAGTTTTATATACGTACTTTTTATATTAAATATCAGCCCTCCAAAGTAGGGGATCTAGGGGCTTATTATAATAGGGGTAAGTAGTAACAAGCCATTTTTGATAGGTACTTAAACTTAACATTGAAATAGTTCTTTGTCTTGATTGGACATATAAACTGTCCTTCATAATTATTATATTATAGCTACAGTCCCGCAGGCCGACGCAGTAAACAGAAGTGTGCAGGTGCATCATTATTGACAGGCAATATGAAATTAATCTATAATAATATTTTGGTTTCCGTTATTATTATCGACTAATTTTAAATTTCATATACTTAAATTGACTAAATAGTAATCTTGATAATGTGATTAATGTAGATATAATGGTCTTCTAGAACATACTAAAATATTATAGCCCTATGACAAGTAGTTTATTGTAAAAATTCATCAAAGATTGAAAAATATTATAGTCAAAATTTGTATCAAAATTTGCTTTTCAAAAGTCAAACATTGTCAATCTATTGAAGTTTGGAATAATAAACCACTTTTAGGACATACCAGCACGTGTCTGTGTAATATGAATATTGTAATTACAAATAATTTAAATGTGTTTGAGAAAATTCAATTGCAAATCGCAATACCAAGCGGAAACTTTATTTTCAAATTAGATAGTTTAACATTTTATCTAAATAAATAAAACTCAATTTCGGTTAATCAAGTCAATTATTACACATTTCGGAAAGCTCATACAACTTGCCTTAAGGCTACATGTCACTTTAAACTAGTTAATTCCATATATTTCTACGAATTTTTTTTTTGCGAATCAAAATTTTCATGAATCAAACTTAATTCTTTTCTGTTTAGAAACATAATCCAACCATCCAGAAAATCCTATATATATAGAGAGAGCAAGTGCTTTTAAAAGTGCCGATTTCTCTGTAACATTTTCTCTTCTGTTTGCCGATTCATTTTCTTTTTGTTTTTTTAATCAATAGCTCTTAACGAACAGAATTGCAGCGAATAATTTCTTTTTAAAAGAGTTAACTTAATATTTAAAATAACAATCGAATATAATTAAATCCGTGGAAAAAGTATTGATAAATAATAAACAGCTGCATTATTTGTTAAGCAAATATTTTGAAACAAAGCTTCAAGAAATATTGTTATAATAAAACAACAAAAAGTTTCCAATGTTTTTGATTAAATTTTCTTTGCTTGTAAATGTGCATATAGTGCAAAGAGAGCAAAAATATTATAAATAAATATTTATATATATTTTGAAAATAATATGATATAATAGTAAATTTCCAATTAATGCAATATTTAACTTCTCGTAGGGTAAGTTATAGTAATTGCAAAAAAAACGAAATATTTTTTTTATGTATCTTTACGTTTCAAAGGTTTCTGAATATTCTGGCATACATTAGAAAAAATGAATGTATGTGTGTGTATGTGTGTGTGTGCGGGTAGAAATGTTCGTCGACGATTTCGGGAACACGGATCAACCGATTTGAATAATTCATAAAACATTCGATTCCTACTAATAAGGAGGCGTGCTGATTAGTTTTGGCAGGTCTAGCCGTTTTATTCTAAATAATTTTCAAATTAAATCACAATACAGATAAAATCAATATATAAAAAAAACATTTTTCAAAAAAGTCAGTTTTATTCAAAAATTTCAAAATTTCTCAAAAATCTAATTTTTTCAATGTTTTGCAAAGTTTTTTTTATTAATTTAGTTTTCAATACGGGAAGTTTTAGCAATTTGGCTTAAGGCACGATGCTATGCTCCACCAGTTTTCAATTTTTTTTCTCATACAATTACTATTACAACGTACAATTGCATTTTTGTGTAATCTTTATTAATTATGCACAATATCGAATTAAAAATAGAATTTGGTATTGGACAGGTTTCTTTTGCATCAGAACTAATAAGTAGGTAGTACAAAAGATGAAGTGTTCAAGCAAAAAAATATACTTGATTTTTATTTCTCTAGAGAAATCATACGAACTCAATTTATTAGATTGCATATTAAAAAATGCAAATATTTTCGACAATTGGAAAAACAGGTTTTCTCTTCGAAACAACATGATATGGAACGAAAACTTCTGTCTATGACTTTTTGTTGAAAATATAGTATGATAAAGTCAATGCTCTACAAGGGTAATAAAATTTTATGAAACAAGATTTATTTGAATTTGAAAAACTTGGAAATTTTGTAGTTTATTTCTAGTTGTTTTTTATATAATACTAGAGGACCCGATAGACCTTACAATTAAATTTGAAAAAAATGGAATTTTTTGAAAAAAATGTTTTTTTATATTTTGTTTTTTTTTTGAAAATTTTGACCATTTTTTGTAAGCAATCGCGCTGCATAGCTGATTTGGAGTCGAAATATCAAAGCGCGTAAGCGCCGCATAGTCGTCAAACGTGTGAACATTGGTACGGAACCCATATAAATGTACACAAAATTTGTACTTATTATTATAATCTTTATAAAATTTCCAATAATACAATGTACACTTGTCGAATGTTCATTTTTGACCGCCAAATGGCATTATTTTTTCCTTTTTTTTAAGTCTTTTTTTATTGAATCTCCGGAGATGCTAGACCTGCCTTTTCAAAATTTTGCAAGTTGTTCATTTTGTCAATACAAGTAAAATGTTTTTTTGAATTTTTTAAATTAGACGCTTCGTTATCTCAAAACCTGAAATACCATTTTTGACACTTTTTGCCCCGTATCTCTAAAACGGCTAGACCTGCCTTTGCCAAAAACTAATAAGCACGTCTTCTAATCAACATGAATCAAATGGTTTTTGAATTATTCTAATCGGTTGACACGTGTTCGCAAAATCGTCAAAGAAAATTTGTATCCGCACACACACACACACATACATCAATTTTTTCTAAGGTATGCCAAAATATTCAGAAACCTATAAAACGTAAAGATGTATAAAAAACCCTACGGGAAGTTACAAATAATGTTCGTCTTCCCTAAAAATCTATCATTTCTTCACACTGTCAACACGAGCAAAATGTTTTTCGAATCATTCAAATCAGATGCCCCGTTTTCTAAAAACTCGATTTCTATTCTCTACATTCTTTGCTTCGTATCTCTTTAACGGCTGGATCAACTTTTTCCAAAAACTAAGCACCAGGTCTCCTTATCAATATGAATGAAGTGTTCTTTGAATAATTCAAATCGGTTGATCCCGAAGTGGTCTAAGAAAAATTTTGCCAAAAAGTTCAGAAACCCTTTAAAACGTAAAGATACGCAAAAAAATTTCATTTTCGATTTTTAAACGATTACATAACTTACCCTACGGGAAGTCAATAATTGCTAAACTAAATAATTATTATTATCAAAATTAATAATAATCGTTAAAAAATCAATTCCCTTAATCGTGTCAGACGATGCCGCCCGTCAGGCGTAAATTGATGTCGTCTATAAATACCGCCTGCTGCCTGCTGCCGCGTCAGTTACGTTACCTACGCATTTATGTTGCGTGTACAGATTAAAATAGTTTTTAATCAAAAACGGATTAATTTTAACGCTGAAACTTATGCATTTTTAAATAAACTCGAATGGGAAATGAAAACCTTTACATCCTATCCGACCATTATTTTATTAGTGCAAAATAAGTTGTATTGTCGTAAAATTCAATATAACTGAATAAAGCATTTTACAACTCGCACATGGATGTGACTGTCGAAGTAGGGAAGCTAGGGGCTTGTTGTAACAGTTTTTTTATATATTGATATTAAAATTAATATATCATGAGATCCATTGATTATATTTTCACGAAATGAAAATAAATAGATGCTGTAACTATTTCTCTATGAAATCAAGCAAAAATAATTTCATAACTAATAATCATTATTTCACAATTAATTATTTTCTAGAAATAGTGCGTTGTAAGAACTTACCCTGTGTTTGGGTTAATTGATCGGTTTGTCATTGTAATTAGCATTTAGAAATGAACCTTCATTAGAGAAATCAAGTAATTGCTTATTATTAATTAATTACCAAGAGCAAGTACTATCGATAATAATACCTCTGGTAATTTATTTTAAGAAAATTGATTTGCTTCTGAGTAATTTTTTTCATAAATCAACGTAAACTACAAGTACTGCAAATAAAATATCTCGTGCCTCATGTAACACAATTTACATGTGCTCACATCTCACAAGCTATATATGGCATTCAATATTTTTGAAGTATAACTTCTTTAGTCGCGACTAAGGTGTAAATCCGTACAAATGCAACGGAAATGCGTTACGCCCGAACTGTTCGTCATTCACTCCCGATGACATCATTTCTATACGGGTCGATTGTGATTAGTCGCCGTGTCGAGTGAATAAAGATCTTTTGTTGTATTCCTACCAATATCAACAAGAAAATCGGCATAGACAAATAAACATTTTAAAGTTACATTATAGTACAAACTTGATTTAATGAAATATGCCTGAGTCAGAAGAATATTTAACCATGTTCCTTGAAAATAATAAAACAAATTAAACATTTGGGCCGTGTACTAAACGTAAGTTTATCGATTAGAAATTATTTCTATATTATTCGTAGTTTCTATAAATCTTTGAAGTTATTAAAATGGAAAATATTTTTTAGACAAGACAGATATTACTGCTGTTCATAAAATGAGATTATATTGCCAGCGAGAAAGTAAAAAATATACAAGCATTCAATGAATGTGTGTTAATTTTAATTACATGTAGTTCTTCAAACACAATTACATGATGAGTAAAGTTGCGTAAACAATATATGTTTAGACGTTGTTTTACATAATCCACTGTGTGAACAAAAATATTATAGAATTTATTAATCAGCAATTACTTCGAACTAATGAAGGTTCATTTCTAAATGCTAATTGCAATGACAAACCGACCATGTCACATTTGAAGTATGACTTTACTTACATTATTGATTTTAAATATTATACATATTTTTAAAGCTATTAAAAATATACAATTTATAATTTATCATTATATAAATGTGTATAATGGTTGACATAAAAAATGTGTACTTTACGAGTGTTACCATATTACTAATGAACATTATTCAAAATTGTTATATGATGTATTTATTTTCACTTAAATGTCATCTTGTACAGTAGCATATAAGTTTTACTTTCATCGCGTGTGATCCTTTTTCTTAATTAAATGAAAAAAAATTATTTCTTAAGTAAGTGAAGGAATGAAAAAAATCTAAATTAAAAGAATGATTAAATTTAAACTAAAATGATAAATATATTAATAGTGAAGAATTAATAACATATAAAAAATAATTTCTTCAGTATGAAATACTAACTGGCTCTTCACTATTTCATGTTTGTTTAATTTTCACTATTCGATCTGAAGCTCTTTGAAAACTTATAAATTAAAGAAAAATATTTATATTTTGGCTGCAGAGATGCATTCATGTTATGAAAACATATGAAAACTTTTATTATTACTTGTTTATGGGAACAATGATGCATAGTGTTGATCTTCAAACAAGAAATCTAATAAAAAAACAAAATGTGTATAAAAAGTATTTATTTTATTACGTTTTGGAACTAGTTATATTCCACCCTCAGGTCAAGAGCATATCATATCATTAGCAATTATCCAAAAAAATATAATGTAAAGCAACATGTATATACTAATAATAGACTTTTGTTTAAATGAATCATATTGAAAATTATATAATGAAAGTCAATAAAAAAAAGAATTATATAATATACCAAAATCTTATAATATAAAATTTTACATAGAATTGTTGGTATATTTTTGCAAATCAGAAGGTATATCAAAAAGAGCAGGTTACGTTACAAAATTTCTGACTTTCATGATGTGTAATTAATTTTAAATATCGAATATCCAAATGCTCGGAGGCTCAAGGATATCTTTGATCTTTATTAATTGTTTTAATAATTCATATATAAGAGTTGTTTTCGAAATATTAAACATTCCAAAAGAGTTATATGTAATACTAAGGACATGTAATATTTATAATATAACAAATGCTTTATAATTTTTTCAAATACGTAACTTGACTTTTACACTTAAGTCATAATTTTAAAAATACTGAAGGATCCCTGGAATAAATTTGAGTAATTTGTTTACCTTTGTTTTAGTTATATAATATACCAATAATGAAAGTCACACTTTCATTATTGGAATATCAACAAATCATCTTATGATTAAAATACTAATAAATTAATACCAGAAGTTACGATGATCATATAAAGTAAATCATTTTATTGTATTAATCATTAAAGAATAAATTTATTGCAGTTATATATTGCAAATCGTACACGTTTTATTTTAGTATAAACTTTATTCACATTAGGTGCTAAAATTTTCAAACCAGTATTCAAAACATTATTTGAAGTATATTTTGAAATAAAATGCCTATATTTTTGTTATTTAAACAAATAGGTTCTATTTATATAAAAATATGTTTTTTTAATAAAAAATGATTAGATATATAAATGAAAGCTTTTAAAACTGTGAAATTTAAGGTAAAAAAATGAAGATTGCAAATTTGTAAAATATACGCATTTATATTGATGACGTCGACAAATTTATAGAATAACTAGAAATTGTCATTAAAATATATATTACGATAACATATGATATTTTCAGACAAATTACTTTACCATTTGCCACAATTACGCCCACATTAACAAATTATTTTGAATTTATATCAAATTATAACAATTTATAAAAAAGTTATATCAAACAATTAATTACGATCGAATATAAGTCTTTTAAAAGACTTTATTTTATTTTACGCGCTGACTAATTATTTAAAATCCATTTTTTTCTGTCCCACGTGAATACCATTTATTTCCCAAGATGGATAATGTTGGCCCAAAAAATGCCACAATTACGAATACGTTAACAAATCAGGTTTAATTTATTTAAATATAATGTTGATAGTAGTTGAGATACGAAACTTTTTGTTTTTTTTTAAACAAATTATTTTTAATTATTAAATTTAAGCAAATTTTGCTGTGGATTTCTTACATTTTTCTTTATTTTTAAAATAAATATTGTCCGGTTCATCTAAGGACGAGTTCTAGTCAATATGGGCGCAATATAGGTAATAAAGACCCAAGATTCAAATATTGTGCCACGATTCATTCATATATGTATATATATATATATATATATATATATATATATATATATATATATATAAGTAGACGTAATAATTTTTTATTATTTCATTATTTTGAACAAATAATTTTATATATTGCAAAAATATTTAAAAAAAAATACTTGTTTTAATTAAAGAAATTTTCTTCAGTCTCTAAGAGTATCCGCACAGACCTAAACATACAATAAAAACTGTATTATAAACTTTTGTGATGAATAAACAGAAAAACAGACACTAAAATAATAAAAAAGGGGGTAAAAATTGCTTTATCGCAAGTGGAAAACTCGTACATTTTCCAGCGTATATGATACTGCTCTCTGTCAGTCAAACTCAGAGAAATCTATTTCCAACCCATCATCTATTCCAACCCATTCATTTCGCATTCACTCTAAACCTATCACTTAATCACTTAATCACTTAATCAATATTTGTCATTCTCATCAATATCGAAATCCAATAATTAATTGCTGAAGTAATTATTTATCTCTGACATTATCCTTTTCCCTTTTCTTCGGGTAATTCCCCTTTATCCGGGAAAATCACTAGAGGTGAGCGGCGTTCGACAGATGTCGCCGGCGTTTTCGATGGACGAGAGAAGGCGAAGCTCGTCGTGCAGCCTGGTTCGGCTCGGAACGACTCGGATCGACTCGGAACGACCCGAGCCCGAGCCGTGACGTCATGGGGAAAAGCGCAATGCGCCACGATGCGGACTCACGAACTTTACATTTATATCAGACTGCGTTCGTTTCGCGGGAGCCCACTTTAATATACTAGGTGGGAACGGATTGTATAATATATTATGTATATAATTTATATAATATATATATATATATATATATATATATATATATATTTACTAGATGACCTGACTGACGTTGTCCTGTACCCACATCTACAATACAAAAGTTCCAAATTTGTAATATCCTATCCTATACTTTTTAATATCCCATTTGATGTCCTGCCTTTGTGACTCATTTATAGTCTTAGCATAAGCAGTATAAGAAATTTAGAAAAAACTAATATAGTATCTGCGGTAAAAGAACAATATCACACTTGATTTCACCACACAACATAATTGCTTCAATAATTTAGTCTATAATTTTCATCATCTCGTACCATATATTAGTTGCTTTTTGGCAATTATAATTTCTTAAGTACATTTTTCTTACTAATAATTTATTAAACATGATTGTTTAAGTTCAGATCTTAGGTGAATTAATTTAAGATCAACTTGCTAAATATTCCACATCCAATACCAAACAAGGGACTTTTTAACACATGAAAATTCTAAATATTTTTTTAATTAGTAGAAATATTTTTTATGTTGTTAAATAACTTAATTAAAGTAAACCAAAACGCGACATGCATAAGTTTAAATAAAATAATGTATATGCAATTATTGACTTATTGCGTTATTTATTAAACTGAATTATATAATTTCATTCGCCAAATATATACTGTTGACTGCATTTTATATTATTTTACTTTCTGGCACATCTCATTTGCATTTTATATTATTTTTTTCTTTTTGCTTTTCAGTAATAATAATGTAGATATTACATTTTTTGTATATTATATTCTAATGTTATCTAGGCTCATAATTACAGCTAAATTTAAATTTCAAGTGATTTGACATTTCTAGCCAGATTACAGTTTAAATGTTTTCAATGTCAAACAATGTTAAAATGCTTTTTGTAATTTTTGCCCTACAAAATTACTATTGTTTTATAGTTCATTGAATCTTAAAAATTTCCTTTGATAGACTTTAAAAGAATTATCAAAATCCGAATAACCGTTTAGGAGAAGTATCAAATCATGCACCCGTACAGAAGAATTTTATAATATATATATATATATATATATATATATATATATATATATTTCCATCCCAACTTAAGCCGCCTATGGAGTAAAAAGACCAGGTGACAAATTTATGAAAATCAACAAAACACACTTTTTTACAATGCTGCTTTAAGTGGGAGTTTTACTAAACATAGACAATAGTTGTTTGTTTGACTTGTGTTATTTGTTGTGTTATAATTGGTGTGGTTTTCACAATATAACTACTCAAACTTAAATTGGATCTTTGTGCCCCGCCCTAGCCTGTGAAGAAAAAAAGAAGAACGTGTAGTAAAATAATAAAGTAATCTTATGCACAAATAGACTTATTCAAGCAGAGTTAAATATTAAAACTAGAAGCCTTAAGAAATAATATTGTTTTGCAGAAATCAGATTTTTTTCAGATCTATTGAAACAACAATGCTTGAAAAAAAGCTTTAATAACAAGTTGATATTACAACTATTTTCAAGTCTATTATCATTGCAAATCTGTCATAATTTAAAAATTATATTTGACATTTAATATGACTTGGACCTTTTTTGATGATGATTCATCTGATTGATCTGATTGACCTTCACCTAAATAATCGCTTGGATGGAGTTTTACTATCAGCTGCATTTATCCAATTAGGATTTTTTTTAGTTTGTTTCATGAATTTAAAAATTACTTTATCTCACATATATCAATTTTCTCTAAGATATGCTAGATTGTTCAGAAGACTTTTAAACGTAATGATACATAATGATTTTCATTTTTGATTTCTTTACACCCAGCATATTGTCTTAAAAATGTATGTTATTTTGATCGGCAATAAATCTATGCAAATAAAAAAATTTTGATTTCTCTGTGACTACTATAACTTACTCTACGAGAAGTTAACTAGTGGTGCCTGGCATTGTGCCTTAAGGCAAATTACTAAAACTTCCCACACCGTAATTAAACATTCAATGAATATTAATAAATAATCAATGATCTATTAGAATAATGAAATATTTTTAAATAATTATTATTGACACTCTAAATTTTATCATTCGTATTTTATAGACATATATAGATAGTATCAATAAGTGCTAATTTTTGAGCGACGATCTGTATATATAAGCCTATTCGATTACATCCTACTCAAAATGCTTCCGAGGACCTTCTTAATTTTATTATATAAATATTTTGAAACTGATTTGCAAAGTTAAAATTATTCATTTTACCTATAGAAAAAAAATACTGCAATATTTTTCCAGTTTGTCATCTTTAATAAAGCAACTGATAAAGCCAAGTAACAGACATTATACAAGTTTTGTATGAGAAATAAATAAGTATATGTATATATACACAAACAACAAATACATACACACATATATTATTATGGATTTAAAAAATTAATTCTTTCATTTTTATTTTTAATTTCAGTTTGTACGATTTGCATTTAATTGATGATTATAT
>NW_020538040.1:9690770-9739902 GCF_003426905.1 Ctenocephalides felis
CATATATACACTTTAAAACACAATATGGACTTTTCTAATCCGACTATACTACAATTTGAACAAAATTTATTTAAACGAAGAATTATAGAGGGATCTTTTTTAACTATTTATAACAATAAGACAATAAATAAACGGAATGAACTCAACACGCTGTGCGACACAAATCTCTTCTATTTAGATAACATTTCCAAATTTCTTACAAAACAATAAAGCGTTCGCGCAAAGGTTTTACAATTCGTTCCACACATGTGCAGAATCTTGGTAAAAATATTTTTAAAAAATGACTTTCTCCATTACATCTTCAACCAGTCTACGAATAACACACTATTCATTTGTGATTTTTTCAAATCAGTATTTTGTGAAAATATTGTGTAATTTCAAGTTAATGTTTATAATACATAGTGTAGTGCATTACCATATCCTAATACCATGGATTATTAAATTTTCCAATCTAACACTAAGATCAACTAATTGTAAGTACTAATTACTATTTTATTTTTTTCTTTTCACTCCAATTCAATTGTTTTAGTTTTTAATTTTATTTTTAGTTTCCACTGAATGAAGGCTAGGATTATAGCCGAAACGTATGGATTTAAAATAAATTTTTGAAAGAAATTCATGTTTTTTATTGATGTTATGCCCGATTATTAGACTTTGTTAATATATATATATATATATATATATATATATATATATATAGTTTTATATACGTACTTTTTATATTAATTATCCGCGCTCCAAAGTTGGGGATCTTGGGGCTTATTATAATAGGGGTAAGTAGTAACAAGCCATTTTTGATAGGTACTTAAACCTAACATTAAAATAGTTCTTTGTCTTGATTGGACATGTAAACTGTCCTTCATATATGTTATATTATAGCTACAGTCCCGCAGGCCGACGCAGTAAACAGAAGTGTGCAGGTGCGTCATTATTGACAGGCAATATGAAATTATTCTATAATAAAATTTTGGTTTCCGTTATTATTATCGACTAATTTTAAATTTCATATACTAAAATTGACTAAATAGTAATCTTGATAATGTGATTAATGTAGATATAATGGTCTTCTAGAACATACTAAAATATTATAGCCCTATGACGAGTAGTTTATTGTAAAAATTCAAAGATTGAAGAATATTATAGTCAAAATTTGTATCAAAATTTGCTTTTCAAAAGTCAAACATTGTCAATCTATTGAAGTTTGGAATAATAAACCACTTTTAGGACATACCAGCACGTGTCTGTGCAATATGAATATTGTAATTCCGCAAAGCGGAAACTTTATTTTCAAATTAGACAGTTTAACATTTTATCTAAATAAATAAAACTCAATTTCGGTTAATCAAGTCAATTATTACACATTTCGGAAAGTTCATGCAACTTGCCTTAAGGCTACACGTCACTTTAAACTAGTTAATTCCATATATTTCTACGAATTTTTTTTTGCGAATCAAAATTTTCATGAATCAAACTTAATTCTTTTCTGTTTAGAAACATAATCCAACCATCCAGAAAATCCTATATATATAGAGAGAGCAAGTGCTTTTAAAAGTGCCGATTTCTCTGTAACATTTTCTCTTCTGTTTGCCGATCCATTTTCTTTTTGTTTTTTTAATCAATAGCTCTTAACGAACAGAATTGCAGCGAATAATTTCTTTTTAAAAGAGTTAACTTAATATTTAAAATAACAATCGAAAATAATTAAATCCGTGGAAAAAAGTATTGACAAATAATAAACAGCTGCATTATTTATTTAGCAAATATTTTGAGACAAAGCTTCAGGAAATATTGTTATAACAAAACAACGAGAGTTTTCCACTGTTTTTGATTAGATTTTCTTTACATGTAAACGTCTCTATAGTTCAAAAGGACCAAAAAATATTGTTTATATATATTTTGAAAAAAATATGATTCAATAGTACATTTTTAATTATTGCAATTTTTAACGTAAGTTATAGTAATTGCAAAAAACGGAAATATTTTTTTTTATATATCTTTACGTTTCAAAGGTTTCTGAACATTCAAGCATACATTAAAAAAATGAATGTATATGTGAGTGTGTATGCGTATGTGTATGTGTGTGTATATGTGTGTATGTGTGTGTATGTGTGTATGTGTGTATGTGTGTGTGTATGTGCGTGTGTATGTGTGTGCGGACACAAATTTTTGTCGACGATTTCGGTAACACGGATGAACCGATTTGAATAATTCAAAAAAAGCATTCGATTCCTACTGATAAGGAGACGTGCTGATTAGTTTTTGGCAAAGGCAGGTCTAGCCGTTTTATTCGCAATAATTTTCAAATCACAATACAGATAAAATCAATATATAAAAAGAAACATTTTTCAAAATAGTCATTTTTTTCAAAAATATCAAAATTTCTCAAATATCTATTTTTTTCAAAGTTTTGCAAAGTTTTTTTTATTAATTTAGTTTTCAATACGAAAAGTTCCAGCAATTTGCCTTGAGGCACGATTCCATGCACCATTAGTTATTAATTGTGTTTTTTTTTCACGAAATTACTATTACAACGTACAATTGCATTTTTGTGTAATCTTTATTAATTATGCACAATATCGAAATAAAAATTTGGTATTGAACAGGTTTCTTTTGCATCAGAACTAATAAGTAGGTAGTACAAAAGATGAAGTGTTCAAGCAAAAAATATACTTGATTTTTATTTCTCTAGAGAAATCATACGAACTCAATTTATTAGATTGCATATTAAAAAATGCAAATATTTTCGACAATTGGAAAAACAAGTTTTCTCTTCGAAACAACATGATATGGAACGAAAACTTCTGTCTATGACTTTTTGTTGAAAATATAGTATGATAAAGTCAATGATCTACAAGGGTAATAAAATTTTATGAAACAAGATTTATTAGAATTTGAAAAACTTGGAAATTTTGTAGTTTATTTCTAGTTGTTTTTTATATAATACTAGAGGACCCGATAGACCTTACAATTAAATTTGAAAAAAATGGAATTTTTTGAAAAAAATGTTTTTTTATATTTTGTTTTTTTTTTGAAAATTTTGACCATTTTTTGTAAGCAATCGCGCTGCATAGCTGATTTGGAGTCGAAATATCAAAGCGCGTAAGCGCCGCATAGTCGTCAAACGTGTGAACATTGGTACGGAACCCATATAAATGTACACAAAATTTGTACTTATTAATATAATCTTTATAAAATTTCCAATAATACAATGTACACTTGTCTAATGTTCATTTTTGACCGCCAAATGGCATTATTTTTTCCTTTTTTTTAAGTCTTTTTTTATTGAATCTCCGGAGATGCTAGACCTGCCTTTACAAAATTTTACCAGTTGTTTATTTTGTCAATACAAATAAAATGTTTTTTTGAATTTTTTAAATTAGACGCTTCGTTATCTCAAAACCTGAAATACCATTTTTGACACTTTTTGCCCCGTATCTCTAAAACGGATGGACTTGCCTTTGCCAAAAACTAATAAACACGTCTTCTAATCAACATGAATCAAATGGTTTTTGAATTATTCTAATCGGTTGACCCGTGTTCGCAAAATCGTCAAAGAAAATTTGTATCCGCACACACACACACATACATCAATTTTTTTTGAAGTATGCCAAAATATTCAGAAACCTCTAAAACGTAAAGATGTATAAAAATCCCTACGGGAAGTTACAAATAATGTTCGTAAAATCTATCATTTCTTCACACTGTCAACACGAGCAAAATGTTTTTCGAATCATTCAAATCAGATGCTCCGATTTCTAAAAACTAGATTTCTATTTTCTACACTCTTTGCTTCGTATCTCTTTAACGGCTGGATCAACTTTTTCCAAAAACTAAGCACCAGGTCTCCTTATCAATATGAATGAAGTGTTCTTTGAATAATTCAAATCGGTTTATCCCGAAGTGGTCTAAGAAAAATTGTATCCACACATACTTACACATACTTCCATTTCTATTAAGGTATGCCAAAAAGTTCAGAAACCCTTGAAACGTAAAGATACGCAAAAAATTTTCATTTTCGATTTTTAAACGATTACATAACTTACCCTACGGGAAGTCAATAATTGCTAAACTAAATAATTATTATTATCAAAATTAATAATAATCGTTAAAAAATCAATTTCCTTAATCGTGTCAGACGATGCCGCCCGTCAGGCGTAAATTGATGTCGTCTATAAATACCGCCTGCTGCCTGCTGCCTGCTGCCGCGTCAGTTACGTTACCTACGCATTTATGTTGCGTGTACAGATTAAAATAGTTTTTAATCAAAAACGGATTAATTTTAACGCTGAAACTTATGCATTTTTAAATAAACTCGAATGGGAAATGAAAACCTTTACATCCTATCCGACCATTATTTTATTAGTGCAAAATAAGTTGTATCGTCGTAAAATTCAATGTAACTGAATAAAGCATTTTACAACTCGCACATGGATGTGACTGTCGAAGTAGGGAAGCTGGGGGCTTGTTGTAACAGTTTTTTCTATATTGATATTAAAATTAATATATCATGAGATCCATTGATTATATTTTCACGAAATGAAGATAAATAGATGCCGTAACTATTTCTCTATGAAATCAAGCAAAAATAATTTCATAACTAATAATCATTATTTCACAATTAATTATTTTCTAGAAATAGTGCGTTGTAAGAACTTACCCTGTGTTTGGGTTAATTGATTGGTTTGTCATTGTAATTAGCATTTAGAAATGAAGCTTCATTAGAGAAATCAAGTAATTGCTTATTATTGATTAATTACCAAGAGCAAGTACTATCGATAATAATACCTCTGGTAATTTATTTTTTGCTTAATTTTAAGAAAATTGATTTGCTTCCGAGTAATTTTTTTCATAAATCAACGTAAACTACAAGTACTGCAAATAAAATATCTCGTGCCTCATGTAACACAATTTACATGTGCTCACATCTCACAAGCTATATATGGCATTCAATATTTTTGAAGTATAACTTCTTTAGTCGCGACTAAGGTGTAAATCCGTACAAATGCAACGGAAATGCGTTACGCCCGAACTGTTCGTCATTCACTCCCGATGACATCATTTCTATACGGGTCGATTGTGATTAGTCGCCGTGTCGAGTGAATAAAGATCTTTTGTTGTATTCCTACCAATATCAACAAGAAAATCGGCATAGACAAATAAACATTTTAAAGTTACATTATAGTACAAACTTGATTTAATGAAATATGCCTGAGTCAGAAGAATATTTAACCATGTTCCTTGAAAATAATAAAACAAATTAAACATTTGGGCCGTGTACTAAACGTAAGTTTATCGATTAGAAATTATTTCTATATTATTCGTAGTTTCTATAAATCTTTGAAGTTATTAAAATGGAAAATATTTTTTAGACAAGACAGATATTACTGCTGTTCATAAAATGAGATTATATTGCCAGCGAGAAAGTAAAAAATATACAAGCATTCAATGAATGTGTGTTAATTTTAATTACATGTAGTTCTTCAAACACAATTACATGATGAGTAAAGTTGCGTAAACAATATATGTTTAGACGTTGTTTTACATAATCCACTGTGTGAACAAAAATATTATAGAATTTATTAATCAGCAATTACTTCGAACTAATGAAGGTTCATTTCTAAATGCTAATTGCAATGACAAACCGACCATGTCACATTTGAAGTATGACTTTACTTACATTATTGATTTTAAATATTATACATATTTTTAAAGCTATTAAAAATATACAATTTATAATTTATCATTATATAAATGTGTATAATGGTTGACATAAAAAATGTGTACTTTACGAGTGTTACCATATTACTAATGAACATTATTCAAAATTGTTATATGATGTATTTATTTTCACTTAAATGTCATCTTGTACAGTAGCATATAAGTTTTACTTTCATCGCGTGTGATCCTTTTTCTTAATTAAATGAAAAAAATTATTTCTTAAGTAAGTGAAGGAATGAAAAAAATCTAAATTAAAAGAATGATTAAATTTAAACTAAAATGATAAATATATTAATAGTGAAGAATTAATAACATATAAAAAATAATTTCTTCAGTATGAAATACTAACTGGCTCTTCACTATTTCATGTTTGTTTAATTTTCACTATTCGATCTGAAGCTCTTTGAAAACTTATAAATTAAAGAAAAATATTTATATTTTGGCTGCAGAGATGCATTCATGTTATGAAAACATATGAAAACTTTTATTATTACTTGTTTATGGGAACAATGATGCATAGTGTTGATCTTCAAACAAGAAATCTAATAAAAAAACAAAATGTGTATAAAAAGTATTTATTTTATTACGTTTTGGAACTAGTTATATTCCACCCTCAGGTCAAGAGCATATCATATTATTAGCAATTATCCAAAAAAATATAATGTAAAGCAACATGTATATACTAATAATAGACTTTTGTTTAAATGAATCATATTGAAAATTATATAATGAAAGTCAATAAAAAAAAGAATTATATAATATACCAAAATCTTATAATATAAAATTTTACATAGAATTGTTGGTATATTTTTGCAAATCAGAAGGTATATCAAAAAGAGCAGGTTACGTTACAAAATTTCTGACTTTCATGATGTGTAATTAATTTTAAATATCGAATATCCAAATGCTCGGAGGCTCAAGGATATCTTTGATCTTTATTAATTGTTTTAATAATTCATATATAAGAGTTGTTTTCGAAATATTAAACATTCCAAAAGAGTTATATGTAATACTAAGGACATGTAATATTTATAATATAACAAATGCTTTATAATTTTTTCAAATACGTAACTTGACTTTTACACTTAAGTCATAATTTTGAAAAATACTGAAGGATCCCTGGAATAAATTTGAGTAATTTGTTTACCTTTGTTTTAGTTATATAATATACCAATAATGAAAGTCACACTTTCATTATTGGAATATCAACAAATCATCTTATGATTAAAATACTAATAAATTAATACCAGAAGTTACGATGATCATATAAAGTAAATCATTTTATTGTATTAATCATTAAAGAATAAATTTATTGCAGTTATATATTGCAAATCGTACACGTTTTATTTTAGTATAAACTTTATTCACATTAGGTGCTAAAATTTTCAAACCAGTATTCAAAACATTATTTGAAGTATATTTTGAAATAAAATGCCTATATTTTTGTTATTTAAACAAATAGGTTCTATTTATATAAAAATATGTTTTTTTAATAAAAAATGATTAGATATATAAATGAAAGCTTTTAAAACTGTGAAATTTAAGGTAAAAAAATGAAGATTGCAAATTTGTAAAATATACGCATTTATATTGATGACGTCGACAAATTTATAGAATAACTAGAAATTGTCATTAAAATATATATTACGATAACATATGATATTTTCAGACAAATTACTTTACCATTTGCCACAATTACGCCCACATTAACAAATTATTTTGAATTTATATCAAATTATAACAATTTATAAAAAAGTTATATCAAACAATTAATTACGATCGAGCATAAGTCTTTTAAAAGACTTTATTTTTATTTTACGCGCTGACTAATTATTTAAAATCCATTTTTTTCTGTCCCACGTGAATACCATTTATTTCCCAAGATGGATAATGTTGGCCCAAAAAATGCCACAATTACGAATACGTTAACAAATCAGGTTTAATTTATTTAAATATAATGTTGATAGTAGTTGAGATACGAAACTTTTTGTTTTTTTTTTAAACAAATTATTTTTAATTATTAAATTTAAGCAAATTTTGCTGTGGATTTCTTACATTTTTCTTTATTTTTAAAATAAATATTGTCCGGTTCATCTAAGGACGAGTTCTAGTCAATATGGGCGCAATATAGGTAATAAAGACCCAAGATTCAAATATTGTGCCACGATTCATTCATATATGTATATATATATATATATATATATATATATATATATATATATATATAAGTAGACGTAATAATTTTTTATTATTTCATTATTTTGAACAAATAATTTTATATATTGCAAAAATATTTAAAAAAAAATACTTGTTTTAATTAAAGAAATTTTCTTCAGTCTCTAAGAGTATCCGCACAGACCTAAACATACAATAAAAACTGTATTATAAACCTTTATGATGAATAAACAGAAAAACAGACACTAAAATAATAAAAAAAGGGGATAAAAATTGCTCAATCGCAAGTGGAAAACTCATACGTATATGATACTGCTCTCTGTCAGTCAAACTTAGAGAAATCTATTTCAAACCCATCATCTATTCCAACCCATTCATTTCGCATTCACTCTAAACCTATCACTTAATCACTTAATCACTTAATCAATATTTGTCATTCTCATCAATATCGAAATCCAATAATTAATTGCTGAAGTAATTATTTATCTCTGACATTATCCTTTTCCCTTTTCTTCGGGTAATTCCCCTTTATCCGGGAAAATCACTAGAGGTGAGCGGCGTTCGACAGATGTCGCCGGCGTTTTCGATGGACGAGAGAAGGCGAAGCTCGTCGTGCAGCCTGGTTCGGCTCGGAACGACTCGGATCGACTCGGATCGACTCGGAACGACCCGAGCCCGAGCCGTGACGTCATGGGGAAAAGCGCAATGCGCCACGATGCGGACTCACGAACTTTACATTTATATCAGACTGCGTTCGTTTCGCGGGAGCCCACTTTAATATACTAGGTGGGAACGGATTGTTTAATATATTATGTATATAATTTATATAATATATATATATATATATATATATATATATATATATTTACTAGATGACCTGACTGACGTTGTCCTGTACCCACATCTACAATACAAAAGTTCCAAATTTTGTAATATCCTATCCTATACTTTTTAATATCCCATTTGATGTCCTGCCTTTGTGACTCATTTATAGTCTTAGCATAAGCAGTATAAGAAATTTAGAAAAAACTAATATAGTATCTGCGGTAAAAGAACAATATCACACTTGATTTCACCACACAACATAATTGCTTCAATAATTTAGTCTATAATTTTCATCATCTCGTACCATATATTAGTTGCTTTTTGGCAATTATAATTTCTTAAGTACATTTTTTTTACTAATAATTTATTAAACATGATTGTTTAAGTTCAGATCTTAGGTGAATTAATTTAAGATCAACTTGCTAAATATTCCACATCCAATACCAAACAAGGGACTTTTTAACACATGAAAATTCTAAATATTTTTCTTAATTAGTAGAAATATTTTTTATGTTGTTAAATAACTTAATTAAAGTAAACCAAAACGCGACATGCATAAGTTTAAATAAAATAATGTATATGCAATTATTGACTTATTGCGTTATTTATTAAACTGAATTATATAATTTCATTCGCCAAATATATACTGTTGACTGCATTTTATATTATTTTACTTTCTGGCACATCTCATTTGCATTTTATATTATTTTTTTTCTTTTTGCTTTTCAGTAATAATAATGTAGATATTACATTTTTTTGTATATTATATTCTAATGTTATCTAGGCTCATAATTACAGCTAAATTTAAATTTCAAGTGATTTGACATTTCTAGCCAGATTACAGTTTAAATGTTTTCAATGTCAAACAATGTTAAAATGCTTTTTGTAATTTTTGCCCTACAAAATTACTATTGTTTTATAGTTCATTGAATCTTAAAAATTTCCTTTGATAGACTTTAAAAAGAATTATCAAAATCCGAATAACCGTTTAGGAGAAGTATCAAATCATGCACCCGTACAGAAGAATTTTATAATATATATATATATATATATATATATATATATATATATATATTTCCATCCCAACTTAAGCCGCCTATGGAGTAAAAAGGACCAGGTGACAAATTTATGAAAATCAACAAAACACACTTTTTTACAATGCTGCTTTAAGTGGGAGTTTTACTAAACATAGACAGATAGTTGTTTGTTTGACTTGTGTTATTTGTTGTGTTATAATTGGTGTGGTTTTCACAATATAACTACTCAAACTTAAATTGGATCTTTGTGCCCCGCCCTAGCCTGTGAAGAAAAAAAGAAGAACGTGTAGTAAAATAATAAAGTAATCTTATGCACAAATAGACTTATTCAAGCAGAGTTAAATATTAAAACTAGAAGCCTTAAGAAATAATATTGTTTTGCAGAAATCAGATTTTTTTCAGATCTATTGAAACAACAATGCTTGAAAAAAAGCTTTAATAACAAGTTGATATTACAACTATTTTCAAGTCTATTATCATTGCAAATCTGTCATAATTTAAAAATTATATTTGACATTTAATATGACTTGGACCTTTTTTGATGATGATTCATCTGATTGATCTGATTGACCTTCACCTAAATAATCGCTTGGATGGAGTTTTACTATCAGCTGCATTTATCCAATTAGGATTTTTTTTAGTTTGTTTCATGAATTTAAAAATTACTTTATCTCACATATATCAATTTTCTCTAAGATATGCTAGATTGTTCAGAAGACTTTTAAACGTAATGATACATAATGATTTTCATTTTTGATTTCTTTACACCCAGCATATTGTCTTAAAAATGTATGTTATTTTGATCGGCAATAAATCTATGCAAATAAAAAAATTTTGATTTCTCTGTGACTACTATAACTTACTCTACGAGAAGTTAACTAGTGGTGCCTGGCATTGTGCCTTAAGGCAAATTACTAAAACTTCCCACACCGTAATTAACATTCAATGAATATTAATAAATAATCAATGATCTATTAGAATAATGAAATATTTTTAAATAATTATTATTGACACTCTAAATTTTATCATTCGTATTTTATAGACATATATAGATAGTATCAATAAGTGCTAATTTTTGAGCGACGATCTGTATATATAAGCCTATTCGATTACATCCTACTCAAAATGCTTCCGAGGACCTTCTTAATTTTATTATATAAATATTTTGAAACTGATTTGCAAAGTTAAAATTATTCATTTTACCTATAGAAAAAAAATACTGCAATATTTTTCCAGTTTTGTCATCTTTAATAAAGCAACTGATAAAGCCAAGTAACAGACATTATACAAGTTTTGTATGAGAAATAAATAAGTATATGTATATATACACAAACACAAATACATACACACATATATTATTATGGATTTAAAAAATTAATTCTTTCATTTTTATTTTTAATTTCAGTTGTACGATTTGCATTTAATTGATGATTATATATTTCATTATGAAGATGTAGTAATGGGTTGTTTACTTTGATAATAATATGGGTATGGGTGGCGCCAAAGTATGTATTTTTATTTTTGTTTACTAAACAAAAGCTTGTCAAAATAATTAGTAAAATTTTCTTTAACCAAAATTTGAATAAACAAATTACAAAAATGGACAATAATTCCAATGTCCGTAACTTGAATCAGGGAAGAGTTGCACCGTCAGCAGGAAGTCTATATTATCATTTCTTACGCAGACTAGGATTTTTCCGTAATCACGGTGATGAAATTTATAAAAGGGAGGCGATCAACCAAGCCAGCCACAATTATGATACAAAACTTGAAGTAAATCCTGGACCTACAAGTCCAGCTTCTAATAGGACTTCTTCTAAAAGAACATCTAGCAACGGTGAAGGACAATCTGATCAAGCAGATGAGCCTTTATCGAAAAAGTCGAAGTCATGTTAAATGTCAAATATAATTACTGAAATATGACAACTCTGTGATAAATACATACTTGAAATTATTTGTATAGTATTAACTCATTAAAGCTTTTGTTTTAAGTGTTATTATTTAAATCGATTTGTAGAAATTTGATTTTAGCAGAACAATATTTTATTATATAAGTGAGACTGGTAGTTTTAATATTTAACCCTTTTTTGACAGTTCTATTTACGCATAAGATTACTTTATTATTTTACTACACGTTTACAAAAGTATAAGAAACCATAATTAAAAAAATATATATGAGTCACGTTTGTGACACTCGCCCTCTTTATATGGTTTGATTTTATGACTAACCTATGGTATTTGTATATTACTATCTGGGAAATTAATATAATTATTGCTGATAAAAAAATAACATAACCGTACCCAGTCGCCTCTAATTTAGATTTGACAGGTTTCAATCAAAGCAAATAGTTTCTTACTATATAACTAAGAAGTAAGTTAAAACAAGAAGTTTATCCTCTAAATAGTCTTATAAATTTAAATCCATCTCAAATATCATTTAACAAAATTAATATAATATAATGCAAAACCGTTCGCACATAACAATGTACAAGATCGCTCCACCGTAAACGAACAAAGCGTATTGCAGGGATGCAACGGATGCGTACGGTTGTTGCCGACGCGAGTTATTAATAATAATGGCGAAAGAGCATTGCAGATGACACATTTTAATTTGGAAAATAAAAATAAACTGAATAATATCATATTCATAGCCTATATACAGCACGGTCGTATATCAAAGCTGCTGGAATTCCACTATTTTATTTATTCTGTATGATTTGTACATTTGAACTTATGATGGAAATTATGCAGCGTATATTTTGGGAAATATTTATTTTGAATTTGAATTTTAATAAATATTATGTATATTGATATGTATACTCTTACGACAGAAAAATAATGAGGGATTTTTCATTTGCCATTATACCATGGTATTTAATAATTGTTACATGTTCCTGTGGTAAAAATTAAAATTATAATAAAAATAAGACTAAGGATTTTCTACCATTATAATGTTATTGAATATTTGTTAGATGTTTCTGCGGTAAATAATAAACTTATAAAATTAAATTATAAATTTATAATAAATTATAAAAATTAAGTTATAATATTTAAGTTATAATATTAAGTTATATAATTAAGTTATAATATTTTGTGCTTGTAGTAACACACTTTTATACTAACAGGCATTTAATTTTAAAATTATGGGATACATTAAACAATTGTCCCATCATTATTTTTCGTTTGCTGCTTACCAGATGAATTGCTCAGATTGCAAACTCATTTACCTAGGTAAACCAAACCAAAATTTGAGCAAAAACCTACATAAACATAAAAATAATTCTAAAAATTAAAAACAATTTAAAACATTGATAACAGAACATATAAATAATTTAAACAAGAGCAATGATTTTTTTAAACCTAAAATCATATATTTCGAAGAAAATTTGTTTAAAAGGAGGTTTGCTAGAGAGTTGTATATCCAATTATATAACTACAAGGTCCTAAACAGAAGAAATGACTACACACTAGAGTTTATACAAGAACCGACATTTCAGTAAACCGGTTTTTGAATGGTGTTTTCCTGGAAAACAGGTTTTAGATGGTTTTCGAATTTTACATAGAAAATAAATTTTTCTGTAATAACAAAAAAAAAAAATTAGCGGCAGATTCAATGCGATTTAAATCTGTCTATAACTGTATTTGTTTAGTGTTCAATTTAAGAGATAGTAAACAAATTTACTTTATTTTTAAATAGTAGAACATAGAAATTAACGTTGTTCTATAATAAATAATTTTGAAAATAATTACTCATCAATCATGAACATATCAGCACTTCAATCAATACCAATATTTTTAAGGTGAATCCCGGTATTTATACCGGAAAAAATTTTCCGGTATACCGGTTTTTCGGTATATCAGTATACCGGCATTGCACTCCATATATGAAAATAATGAAATATGCATTAAATACAGAATTATTTATTGTTTAAAAATAGTAAGTTTGATAACTTGCGCATATACAAGTGTCTTAATGATCGTAAAAATTAATTATAAAGTATTTATAACTTATTTATATATACACATATGAATAAATATATATCATTGTATGTGTGTCCATATGTATGTATAATATTTACATATAATCTCCGTTTGTCGAATGCAAATACGCAAGTTCAAGTTAAACAGCCTTGAGACTGTATACAAAAGCAAACAAAATAAATTTAGCAGAAACAATGGGAACAAACAAACATCAAACGCAAACCTATTATTTCGTTCCATAAATATCAACGAATTTCGTCAAAAACAGAAATTTCAAATAAAATGTGTACGACGACTATTTATAAAGGATTTCATATCATATTCTTTTGAGTTCAAACCTACTCATATATATATATATATATATATATATATATATATGAAAGAAAAACCAAGAAACTTTAGTATATATATACTGCTATTGAAGACATAAAATTCACTTTTATTACATAAAATGTTCAGAATTACACAGACGTTTGTAAAAAACTGTTAAATAATAGAAAATATAATTCATAAACTGCTACATTTTGGAGGTTACATTTTGAAGATGTTGCCGGCTCGGCAGCCGACAGCAGACTCCCCTGTTTTAATGTTTCAGTAATTTAAATTAAACTAAAATGCTTAGTTAAACGTAATTACGAAGATCTTTTCAGAAGGATTGTTCACGTGTAAAATAATGCTGAATTACCTAGATGCATTTGTATGAGTAAATTACTGGGAACAAAATATAATATTTCCATGAAGTTTAATAATCTTGCAACAGGATATACTAGAATTAATTGATGTCCAAGGTAATATTACATTAATTATTAAATTATAGCAGGGATGTGCAACAATACGTTTATATTATTAGGGGGCGTCCATTAATCACGTGAGGTTTTTAGGGGGAGGGGGGGTTTGACAAAAAATCACGAATTATCACGTGGGGTAGGGGGGGTATGGTAAGATATCACGTGTATTTATGTTTTAACTAATTCTTTTAAAAAAATCAAACATTTTCAATAAAAGAATAAGAAATTTAAGATTTTTCACGTAACTAAAAATACACGTGATGTTTGGTGGGGGAGGGGGGGTAATTTTAAATATCACCACGTATCACCAAGGGGGAGGGGGGGTCCAAAAATCCTTAAAAACTAGCTCACGTGATTAATGGACGCCCCCTTATATATATTACAGTTCAGTGCAAAACCTCAATCGTAAAAAAAATCGTATTTTTAGTAAATAACTAGCAATTTTTATGTAATATTATCTCTTATATAGTGGATGGGTATAGTAGATACCCAACAAAGTAAGAATAAGAAAAAAATCATAATACTCCAATTTTATGTTTAAGAACTCAATATTATATTGGGACCCTTTGGCACCATTTAAGAAAACAAACTTCCATAGGGTTTAATATTTAGTCGATTTAATACAGAGTCGATTTGATTTTTGAATTCTTGCCAGTCGTTTTGGCAAAACTATGACAAGGAGAAAAAATGAATAAAAAATAATGTGAAAGTTTGGGGTTGTATAACTTTCACAAAATTGCATCCATTCGAAAAAAATAATAGTATTTTAGAGGAAAAAAATTACTTATAAATGTGAGCATGAAATTAAAATATTTCTGTGTATAATATATATATATATATATATATATATATATATGTATATATATATGTATATGTATATATATATATATATATATATATATATATATACTTGTATATATATATAGACCTCGGTATATATAAATATAGATATAAAAACCTTGTTCGAACGTAAGTAATAAATAAGCAAGTGTGTAAATGAATTCAATGTAAATATTTATATAAAGCATTTAAGATGGAAAATTTATATTTCTTGGTCTTATATATATATATATATATATATATATATATATACGTTTGTGAAAATTATACATCAGTACAAAGTACTGGATATAAAAGGTTGAAATATCTTTTGACAAAAGTTCGCAGTGACCCTAATAAAAAAGTCGAACCATTGACTTAATAAATGTATTCTATTTCAAGTTTTTTATTTTTTTTTTTTACTTTATCAAAGCGAGATTCATAAATCTCTTCCTATAACATGTGCCCATCTAAATATCATTATTGCAATAAATAACACGTTCAGAAATAATCTTCGAATCACAAAAAAAATCTGAATTTCATACAAAGCTTTCATAAATCAATATATTCATAGTATATTGATATTTATATACACTATAAATAAATGATATAAGAAGAAAATTAGTAACACGTAAAAAACGTAACGAAAATAACTATATTAGCACTTTTTATAAAGCTTTTTATTCAATCAAATATAAACTGAACCAAAATATTTTTGGCATGATTTTGTAAAAAATATATTTTAAGAAAACTCACACGTGGAAAAATAAGAGCGAAAATTTGATCGAACTACAAGTATTTATGTTAATAAAATTTTGATAATTAAACTATGATTTATTATAGCAATATTAAACGTTATACCACATCAAAAACCGATTGATTTAACATATTGTAAACAAATATATAGAGATAAAATTTTATTGCAGAATTAGATTTGATTTGTGGTTTGAATGAAGAAATATATATTATACATATATATTATTTTGAGTTGAGTAACTTTTTCATTAGTGCTCCATACATATAAAATATATGTACACATACATATATAATTTTTGCTTCTCAATTGATTTATTTTTATTATACTTTTTTATGCTTCATTTTATACGGAAAAGTGCATAATGTTATATAAAGTTAAGTAAAGTTATATAAAGTTATATTAAAGATTAGATTTATTATTACTATCAACACTAAAATAAAAGCTTCAATAATAATTTTTTATTATGGATTGGAATGTATGTTAAGTTTTTCATAATTGTAACTTATAACATTTATACATGTAAAATGTATTACGAATGACATTTCTCAGTTCGACTTCGACTTTTTTGGTGAGGGTTTATCTACTTGATCAAATCGTCCTTCATCATTGCTGGATGATCTTTTGGTTGAAGTGCTTTCAGAAGCTGAACTTGCAGAACTAGGTATTTCTTCAAAAATTTCGGATAAAGTTTCATCTACTTGATCAGATAGTCCTTCATCGTTGCTGGATGATCTTTTGGATGAAGTGCTTTCAGAAGCTGAACTTGAAAAACTAGGATTTTCTTTAAATCTGGCATAATAATTTGCACTATCGTCGTTTCTAAAAAATCCCATTTTGCGTGAAAAATAAGATGAGAAACTATGTGCTGTCAATTCAACCGTTTTCTGGTTCACGTTACGAAGATTGGATTCACTGTTGTCCATTTTCAGATTATTTTGTAATCTTCTTGCACAAACGTTGATTGAAGAAAACTTTACTAATTATTTAGACAATATGACAATCTTTTGTTTTGTAAACAATAATGAAAATACAGAAACCCATACCCATATTATCATCAAAGTAACCAACCCATTATTCATTAATTTTATTCCTCTATTATTTTTACACAAAGATCCAAGATATTAAATATGATACATGTTTTTTTCCCTATACTTAAATAGAACTCTTTGTCTTGTAAGATTCAACTTCAAATGTTTGGAGAATAATTTCTTTCATCTTGAACTTGTTATTTTTTGAACCACTTAGCTTCCTTTTTGTTCAAACAAATATTTATTAAACTTTTCAAGTGTCTAAAAACTACAAAAACTTTGTTGCCAAACTTACTAAACACTATATACAGACTATTGATGTAAAAAAATAAAATGTTAAATAAACAATAGTGAAGAATAAGGTCATTTTAAACAATAAATCATGAAAAAAAAACATTAATAATTGGTATACAAGTTACAAATGGAGGCATTTGGTATAATATTTTAACTTTTACTCATTATTTTAGATATTTAATAATTTAACTAATAGACATATAACCACCTGGTTAGTTTTGAAAACCGGTTTTTTGGCGAAAATTATGGAATTCGAAAACCGGTTTTTTAGTGAAAAAAGTTGGTTTTCACTGTATAAATGGAAAATGACAAATATAGCCAAATATAAAAGATAGATGAAAGCTTTTTGATTCTTGAAATCATATCGTTTCAATGGCATTTAATATCTTATCAGTCTGCAATGGTTCCCAGTAAGGTTTTGTATATAATGATTTAAATTTTTATACCAGTGTATATTAATTTAAATCAGTGTGACTTCTTCTTGAAGAAGTAACTTCCTCTACTCAAACTTAAAAAAAGAGTTTTAAACCCTAGAAGCCACAAATTAAAGAACAAAAAACTTAAAGAATTATTATATCAGGCTTCGAAAACATTAAGCATAATTTGGTCGCAAGTATGAGATTATTTTCTATTTCAGGAAATTTTGTGAGCAAACAAGAACACGCTAAGTAGCAATTCGATAGACGTCCTCAATTTTTTGAAATTATATTTTATTAAACCAAAAACAATTAGAATGTTTAAAATCAATTAATTAAAATTGCTTGGAACAGACAATACCAAGTTTCATGTATATCAACATGTATCTAATACATCAACATGTATCTAATAGTTATTTTTTTTATTTAGTGGATTTTTTTTAATTTAAAAATGTATTATTTTTATTTATTCGAAAACTTTCCTTTCACTATCGTAAAAATATTTTCATTTTTATATGTGAAAATGAAATAATTATTTTTTAGTTCTACTAATTAAAATTAAAATAATTTTGTTTACAATTTATAAAATTGAACAATAAATAAATTCAGTCAGTCCCTGACTTTATTATGCCCTGACGATGATGAGAAATTACTGGCCGAAACGTGTTGAATAATTTAAACAAATTAGATTATTGTAAATACTGTAACATTGTCTAATATTTATGTAAAGTCTAAAATGTCAAAATCATTTATTTAAAAAATATAAGTAAGCTTTTGAATTTTAGCCAAAATTAAAATTAAGATCTGAATCATTTTTGAAAAAAATTGAAATAAAAAAAATTCAAAAGCAATTGTTTTGTCAAGACAAGCAGAAAGTGTTTAAATCATTCAAATCGGATGCTGAGATCTCTCAAAAACTGCCATTTTGTGCACATTTAGCTCCGTATCTCCGAAACGGCTGAATCTGCCTTTGCCATAAACCTTATCAATAAAAACTAAATGTTTTTTGGATTATTCAAATCAGATGCTCCGTTCTCTCAAAAACACAATTTCTATTTTCTGCACTCTTTGCTCCGTATCTCCGTAACGACTAGACCTGCCTTTGACAAAAACTAATCACCACATCTCCCTATCAATAGGAATCGAATGTTTTTTGAACCATTCAAATCGGTTGTTCCGTGCGTCGAAAACGTGGACGAAAAATTGTATCCATACATATATACACACACACACATCCATTTATTCTGAGGTATGCCAAAATATTCAGAAACCTCTAAAACGTAAAGATATGCAAAAATTTTCATTTTCGATTTTCGGCCCATCACTATAACTTACCCTACAGAAAGTCAAAAAAAGTTTAATAAGCTTTAATTTATTCTGATACTAAAAAGGAAAATTATTTTGTAAAAAGAATTTAAAAATTATTGTATATTGATATGGGTAACACAGTGTTGATTATGAATTTTTTTTGAAATCAAAATATAAATCTTCTGAAAATATGACTGTATTTTATTCAATGTATGTGGTTTCTTTGTTTGTTCCAAATAATTTGTGTGTGTGTGGTTTTCTACTGACGAAGAGTCAAACTCATATTCAAAAGACATATGGAAGTTTTTTGACATTTTCTTCGAAACATTATTTAGTGCTTTTTTCAAATATATATATTAGGGTGGAGCTTAATATGGACATTTTTAAATTTCCTTGCTCCCAGGGGCTCAAATGGTTTCAAATTGATAAAAAAAAATCTCTAAAAGTTTTAGCTCTTAATATTAACTTTTAGATAGAGCGGAATTCAATCAAAGTTTCGTATGAAATTAGCATAAAAAAAATTTAAAAATTTTTAAAAATGTTTTTTGGATATAACATAGCGTGATATAAATTGTCACTTTTTGTTCACTTACCGCTAAGTTATATTTAAGACATTTTTAAAATTTTTGAAATTTTTTCTATGCAAATTTCATACGAAACTAAGTATGTATTTTTATTATTGTTTACAAAACAAAAGATTGTCTACGTCATTAGTAAAGGTTTCATTAACTAACGTTTCAGTAAGAGAATTACAAAAAATATTTAGAAATGAACAGCAATAATTCTAATATCCGTGACGAAAGACAACGCAGAGTTGCAAATTCCATGAACAGTATTCCTGCTTATTTTCTGAGAATTATGGGATTCTGGAGAAATGATGAAAGGGAAAACTATCAGAGGGCAGCACTCAACCAGGAGATTCGCGATTATGGTAGAAGACGTCAAGAAAGTCAAAATTCGATGGGTTCAACTAATAACAGGACCACATCCAAAAGAACATCCTGCAACGGCGAAGGACGATCTGATCAAGTAGATGAACCTTCATTCAAAAAGCCAAAGTCTAACTGAGAAATGTCATTCTAAATACATTCAACTATTTATAAATGTTATAAGTTACAAGTATGAAAAACTTAACATACATTCCATTCTATAATAAAAAATTATCATTGAAGCTTTTCTTTCAGTGTTGATTGAAATAGATCTAAATTTTTCAGGTTTTTACAGATTTATTTTTTTCCTACTAAACTGGTGCAGGAGTTTCATAACAAAAACTTTCACACTTTTTTGCTAATTCTAAAGAAGCTGCTTGGCAGATTTTTGCAAAACATATACCCAACGCAGGTGGTAAAAATAAAACGCTTTCTTCAGAATATACTAATTTATTTTAATGTTATATAATATATATATATATATATATATATATATATAGGTAATAAAATTAATATTTTACAGTACCTTGATCATGATCCCCAATATCATGCAACTGATGGAGTTTATTACAAATTGCAGTTTTTCCAGAAAACTCTTTGTTATTCCTGCAACAACATTTTTAAACATTTTAGAACTATATCCTCATTATCAACTATAATAATCTAAATAGAAGAGACAGTTTTAGTAATACATCAAAAGTATATATTTTCTAAGATAAACAAGTAATGCAGATAAAAAGGTAGTTTTAGAAAAAAAATTATATCGAAAGTGCAGCACATTGGAAAGCCAAAGTCAATCTGGTAAATTTAGTAAGATCAACTAAATTAAAAATTGATACAATTGGGTGATGTGTAAAATATCCTTATTCTTATCATTATCCTTATTGTTACTTATAAAGTTGATAATAATAAAAAAAAAATCTTATGATATTATATTAACTACTCTTAAATGAAATACCTTCTTAAATAAAATGACTAGCAAAAGCGACATCGTAATTTTATTTGAAGATGCAAAACTTTTACTTGACTTCATAATTTTACAGGATTATAATGATACAAAAGTTTTTATTAAAATTTTGTAAGCACTAATTTAAATTCGTATTGATTTTAGCATTTAACTCAAAATTTTATTAATAAGTTCTAGTTCATTCAGTAACTTGTAATTTTATATAAAAAACAGATTCATACTGTCGCCGATAGCTTATTAGTTGCTATTTGATAAATATCCAAAATGATTTATGAAATATTATGAAATTTATGAAAAAAATTTATGAAAGCATCACTAACACACTAACAAAATAGTAACAAAAACATAATAATAACAAAATAATTCACAATTCAATTAAAATTCGAGAAAAATTAACAAAAAACTTGATGCAATAAACCGCATGAAAGTAAAGAAAAGTCCTCGCTAACTGCCTTTAAAAAATAATTTTACTTATTGTCATATATAACAATTAACATTGTTCATTTATTTTTGTTATTCAATTATTTTTAAGAAAATGCTGTCTTTTTCATGATTGATTTAACTTAAACTAGTTGTGTAGCATTTTGCCTGCAGGCAAGTTGCATAAACTTTCCGATACGTATAAATAATAGACTTTATCAAAAAGACTTAGTATTAGCTATTTAGATAAAATAAAGAAAATAAAGATTTTGCTTTATTGCAAACGAGTATTTATTGATTTATTGAGTATTATTGAAACATATCTCTAATTGTATAAATCAAATTAATTTGTTAAACATTTAAGTCTTTTGTTGAACAAATGTCATTTTATCCAGTTTATGTTCTCAAAATGTATTTCATTTATGTGTGGACGTCAACCGTAATCAGTAGCTGCCTGCAAAACACCACAGAACGTGACAGATTCTGATTGAAATCGGTCAAACTCACGGCGAAACTCCAAATTTTGATGAATTTTTATATTTGGCCTAAAACGTGAACAAAAAAATGTATACTTTTTTGCTCATTATGACGAAACGGCTTGGCCAATGGAGGTGCAAAACTGATCAATAATAGTCCTTATCGAAATACATCGAATGACTTTGAAATTTTTGGAAATCGGTTTAGCAAGTTCTGAGAAAACGTAGGCAAAAATACAAAAATCGGCTGACATACACACATACACACATTTTTCAAATTTGTGTCTCATTTGATTCAGAATTACTTAACACGTCCAGAGCACAAAATTGGAAAATCGATTTTTTGTGCAAAAACATACTTTTTTGAGAAGATAAAAAATCACAAATAAAATACAATGATGAGAGTCAAACTGCTAAATAATGACACATATTTAGTGTCGAAACTTACAAAATAAATCTTTAAATATAAGAAGTTTTATATATATATATATATATATATATATATATATATATATATACAAATTTCTGTATATATTTCTATATATAAACATATGTTTGTATTTATCGGTCTATATATACACAGAGATTGGTTTTATTTAGGGAAACATTTCGCAAATAAACCGTCCGCAAATTTACTGTGAACTTTTTATAATTAGTACTAGTTAAACATTCCTAATGAGAAGTTCGACGAAAACTATTAAAAACGGCGGAAAACCAGTTTCCTAATTAATGACGAAATTGAAAATTAAATCAAATATTTAACGAATAACTTTAGTTATTAACCGGCTGGAAAATTAATTAGTTGGCAATAAAAGCAGAAGAAAAGTTTATGTGAGAGTGAAAATAGTGTATTGGAAATGTAGTGATGTTAATATTATGGTTTTGTTAGAATTTCATTTAAATTGAGTTTGAAATATATTAATGGTGAAGCAATCAATTGTGGAAATGAGCTCGCACTTCTTTGGCTTGATTTTTAAATGGTATTTTTATCACAATCTAATAATATTATATATATATATATATATATATATATATATATCTATATTCGAATTTTTTTGCTCCCAAGGGCTCAAATGCTTTCAAATAGTTAACAAAAAAATTCTCTGAGAGTTTCAGCTCTTAATATTAACTTTAAGATAGTCCGCACTCCAACCAAAGTTTTTTTGGTTTTACTTCTTAAGTAAATACTTATTTTGTGAAATATATCAAATTTTTATTGTATTTTTTTATTTATGACCAAAATAAGCAAATACAATGTTATTCTCAAAATTTTGATTCATCTGTCCCAAGTTATATAATTCTAAAAAACAAATGGAATTTTACCCGTGTTATTTCTATAAGCAACTTTTGTTGGAGTGCGGACTATCTTAAAGTTAATATTAAGAGCTAAAACTTTCAGAAAATTTTGTTTTATCAATTTGGAAGCATTCGAACTCCTGGGAGCAAGAGAATTTGTAAAATATCCATACTAAGGACCACTCTAATGCATATAGCTGATCCGGCAAAAGTTGTTTTGTCAAAAAAAATATATAAAAAAAAAAAACAGTATAAACAAAATAGTTGCGAAAGAAGTATGAAGTATATGTTAGAGAAATGAAGTAATTGCTGATTAATAAATTCTATAATATTCGTTCACACAGTGGATTATTTAAACAACGCCTAAACAAATATTGTTTTCGCAACTTCACTCATCATGTAATTGTGTTTGAAAAACTTCATGTAATTAAAATTAACATACATTTATTGATTGCTTGTATTTTTTTTACTTTTTCGCTGGCGATATAATCTCATTCTTTGAACAGCTATAATATCTGTCTTGACTGAAAAATATTTTCTATTTTAATAACTTCTAAGATTTATAGAAACTACAAATAATATAGAAATAATTTCTAATCAATAAACTTAGTATACGGCACAAATGTTTAATTTGTTTTATTATTTTCAAGGAACAGGGTAAAATATTCTTCTGACTCAGGCATTTTTCATTAAATCAAGATTTGTACTACGATGTAACTTTAAAATGTTTATTTGTCTACGCCGATTTTCCTTGTTGATATCGGTACGCATACAACGTTGATGCCGGTACGCATACAACGATAGATCTCTATTCACACACACGACGACTAATCACAATCGACCCGTATTGAAATGATTTCATCGAGAGCGAATGACATACAGTTCTGGCGTAACGCATTTCCGTCGCTTACACCCTAGTCGCGCCTAAAGAAGTTTTACTTCAAAAACTATTTATTAAAAAAGGTCAGTCCTGTTACCTTACAATATTAAGCTAATGACTCGTATATAATTACGTCAGCGCTCGTAAACTTCTTTTACACCAACTTTTCTACCTTGTAATTTTGCTTTACTATTTATTACGGAGTCATGCGCTTGAAATTGTGTTCCTAAGTTAATATAAGTAAAGTTTTAATACAACATTCTTTGCGCAAACTATAACGACTGCTTTCTTCATAAGAATCGGGATGAAAATAATGCATCGATATCGAATATAGAGACTTGATTAGAGAGACACTACTTTAAAAAAATGTTCTGTATTTAAATAAAGGACAGAAAACCAACGCTTTTGTTATTTTTTATTTCTTTATTTACTTTGCTTAGTAATTTTAAAATTTATTTGAACGCAAAAAATAGAATGTAAAGCCCAGTGCACATGACGCCAGATTTCCTGAATTAAATAAGCTAGACGTGTATGGCATCGTGCCTTGAGGCAAATTGCAGGAACTTCCCGTACCGTAATAAAATATTCGAGAAATTTTAAACGTGTTCAAATATATTATTATAAATACTGTAACTTTCATTATTTTTGCTAAAGCATTTCACTTGTATTGACAAGATGAAGATTTGATCAAATTTTCATAAGGGCAGGTCTAGCGGTTTCGGAGATCTAACGACAAAAGTAAAAAAAAATGCCATTTGGCGGTCAAAAATGATCATTAGACATATGCACATCAAATTATCAGACATTTTATAGAGATTTTAACAATAAGTATAAATTTTGTTCACATTCCTATGGGTTTACCCGTTACATTCCTATGGGTTTACCAATGTTTACCCGTTAGACAGCGACGCGGCGCTTATGCGCTTTATATTTTGTCTCCATGTAATTAAAGCGGTACGATTGCTTTGAAAAAAAGTTCAGATCTTCCAACATATGTCAAAATAAAGAAAACATTTTTTTTTTCAAGAAAAAAAAAGATTTAAAAAGAAAAAATTTATTTAAAATTTTTCTTTCAATTTTTTTTTTTTTTCAAAAAAAAGTAATTTTTTGTCAAATTTATAGTTTCTCAAAAATCTTATTTTTTCGAAGTAATTTTTTTTTCAAAAATGTTAATCGTTTTTAAAAAAATAATAACTTTTGGTACGGGAAGTTCCAGCAATTTGCCATAAGGCACGATGCCCTAATTGCCTTAAGACAGAATTTCACTTACAACTAGTTGCTCTCTACGATTTGCTCAAAAACGCTAAAAAAAGTAACATGCGGACGCTGAGGACCGGCTCTGTATATATAATTTAACACATATGAGTTTTATGAAGCCTCCCTTTCGAGAGGCCATCCAAAAATTGCGTAGCTATAATATAATATATTAATAAGCGAAGAATTTGATTCAAATATATAAACTATCGGGCAATACTTCAAAGCGCGAGTTAGCAAACACAGATTCTCACCATACCGAAGTATACTCCATAATAATACAAGATGTATGGTTTTTATTAGTTTATTTGATAAAATATTTATATATATATATATATATATATATATATATTGTATAAACTTAGAAAAAATATAAAAATTACAAAAAGTAATTTTTGCATCTAAATAAATGTGAAAATGCCGCCAAGCTAAGCACAGTATAAGTGAAAATGTCGCACAGAATTGTTTGCAAATGCGTTTAGACTGTGACTATGCGGGAGCACTTTTTCAATTTTGTGTAAATTTAGGTAACTATTTTTTTGAAATTGAATTCGAAATGAAATGACGATTGTTAATGTTCTGGTGATAAATTGATTTATGATTTACATTTGATTTGCTCAGATGTAACAAGATAGCAAAAATAATAAAAGTTACAATATATTTGTAATAATATATTTGAAAACGTTTAAAATTTCTCGAATATTTCATTACGGTACGGGAAGAACCAGCAATTTGCCTTAAGGCACGATGTCATACACCACTAGTTTTAAAATTTATTTGAACGCAAAAAATAGAATGTAAAATCTAGTGCACATGACACTTATAAACATTAGTGCATTTTAGGCCTATAATATATGAATTGTGAAATTTAGAGTGTATATTTATAATGATCTATTTCAAAAAAGCACAAAATTATTATTAATCATAAAATAAGTGAAAATCTGGCGCAAAATTCTTGCTCAACTTACCAGAAATTCTGTTACAAGAAATACTGGCGTCGTGTGCATCTGGCTTAAGTCTATTATGTTTTAAGTTTTGAGCTTTTGCTCATTTTTTCATATTTTAGATCAAAACATGAACAAATATTTTTATATTTAGTATGTGTGTGTATATTTACAGGGGAGCTTGGGGCTTATTGCAACAGGGATAAGTAGTTAAAGGCGTTTTTCAATAGGATCTTGAACGATATTAAAATATTTCTTTGCTTTAATTTGACATAAAAACCCTCAACCGCTTCATGTTGTTAAAGCTACTGTCCCACAGGTCGAAGCAGTAAACAAAACTGTGCAGGTGCGTCATTTTGAGTTTGTCTCTAAAACATATGCCACTAGCTCCCATATCAATCGATCAGTCTCTGATTTTTGAGTTTACGAAAATAATTTATCTTCTAAAAATAAATTCACAGTTTTATTTGTAAAGATTTATATTATTAAAAAATATTTGAATACAAATATTTTCTAGCCATCTAATCAACACTAATCTCACAATCGAAAACAAACTAACAATATCGACATTTCAACACTCCCACCTCTAATCTAAAGAAAACTTTGTCACTTCCAAACAATTTCAAAACTAAACAAATAAAACGATATCTGACGTCTCTGAAGAATATGATGTATATTTTTCATTTTTTTATCAATTTTTTTCATTCCGTTCCAAAGAAAAGTTTCAGAGTTTCGACCGGCAGATGCAGTTTTTATTACAAGTTATAAGCGGATCTTGGAAAAAGTTCATTGACCGGAAAATATGATATAGAAAATCACAGGGTACCGTACTCGATGTTTTATAACGAGCTCTGCTCGGGCAAGTTATTGAAATCGAAAAAAAATCGAACATATTTTTTGTTCCTTCTGATACTCTTGACGTTCCTTTGGGAAAAGTGGATGTATGTGTAGTGTGTATGTTTGCAATTGCCTCGTTTCCAGAAAAATGACTGAGTTAGTAATTTTATGTAAATGATTGAAAAACATTCGACTTGTCGTAGGAACATAATATTTCAGTATACTCTATAAGACCATGATACCTATCGTCAAAAAAAGTTGCATAAAAATCGGCATTTTTTTTCAACAATTAATTACAAGAAAGCAACAGCACCTTAGCAGTAAATGTGTTAAGTCATCAAATAATTGATATAAAAAGCCAAGAATTCACAATTCACTTCAAATATAAAGTCATTAAAATTGAAACAATTCAAAATTTATACCATATCTGTTATACATTAATATATCCATTCTGCATAGATATACTGAAATCCAGGTTTATTTTCGTTGTCGTATGTAAAATCTGTTTTTCTCTGACAACATGTTACAGAATTATATTGAAATTTCCCTCATGTTATTAATGTAACATATTGTGCAGTTGCATTCTTCGTACAGAGCAGATTTTCAAACTTCGAAGAATTTGTCAGAAAATTGTTTCAAAATATTCAAAATCATATTTTGCATAAGACTTGCATAAGACGACATATTTATAGCAGAAATAAAATCATACATTATTTGCAAAACTTTGGTACCAGATATTTTTCTAATTAAATATACAATGTAAGAAATGTAATATACTATGTAAGAAATACAATAATATAATGAAGAACAAAGAAATATAGTAAGAAACTAGTGGTGACCAAAGAATCTGTCTTTTCAAAATACTACTTTGCACGTCCAGAATGATTTTTTATAAAAATTAAAATAGATTAATTTCTACTGTCAAAATACATCTGTTTTTCACCATACCACAAGGTATGCCAAAATGTTCAAAAATCTTAGAAACGTAAAGATATACAAAAATTTTCATTTTTAATTTTTTTGAACTTTGTATAACTACATGAAGTTAACATTAATTTATATGGTCAAGATTTAATACGATTTTTTTTTCATCGATTATTTAATATCCTCTAATTTGTGTCTAATTTTTCATACAATAATATTATACAAATAGAATCGTTGGAACCAGTGCTTTGTTGGTGCATGCCAAAATTTCTTTATAAAAAATATTATAGTAATTATATCTTTTTTAAAATTAGAAATTGGTAAACTAGCAGCCTGGTAGTTGAACAGATAAACAGATGAACAGGTAGGAATGTGAACTGGTAGATAGAAAAACTGGTGGACAAGTAAATTCAAGGAGATATAAAATGGTAGACAGGGCAAATGGTAGATAGACAAATATGTGGACAGATAAACAGGTTGGCAGGTTAATTGGAAGACATGTAAAACGGGCTAACAGATAAACTGGTAGGTAGGTAAAATGGTGGAATGTTAAATAGGTTGATATGTAAATTGGTAGTCAGGTAAATTGATTATCAGGTAAATTGATTATCAGGTAAATTGATGAGCAGTTAAATTGATAGACAGGTAAATTGGTAAACAGATAAATTGGTACACTGATAAACAAGTTGACAGGTATACTAGTAAACAGGTAAATTAGTGGACTGGTTAATTGGCTGACAGGTAAACTGGTAGACAGATAAACTGTTAGACAGATAAACTAGTAGGCAGATAAACTGGTAGGCAGATAAACTGGTAGGCAGATAAACTGGTAGGCAGATAAACTGGTAGGCAGATAAACTGGTAGGCAGATAAACTGGTAGGCAGATAAACTGGTAGACAAATAAACTTGACCACAGATAACTGGTATACAGATAAACTGGTAGACAGATAGTGGTATAGACATGTAGACTGGAAGACAAAAAAACTGGTAGGCTAGATGTCATAAATATGCATTTTTGTTCAAATTTTCAAGTGAAAGTAAAACGAGGTGAAGCGTGAATGGGTACAGCTAGACAGTTAAAGTATAAATGTATTAAAATGAAGTGAAAATGTTTTTCACTATTTATAGTGAGAGGTTCAATCATCACTTAAATGACCAATTGTGTGCTCGAATTTAAAAAAAAATGTATTAGCAAATCCTTGGTTTAAGCTTCATATCAATTCTTAAGTATTCTTAGGAGCCAATTCTCCTGTAAAATTTAAATGTTATGGTAAAGCTATATTATGTGTCTATTTTCGTATGAATTGATAGTAAAAAACTGTCACTGTATAGTTAGCTATGTACAATAAGAAAAGTAAAAAAACAGTCAAAGCTATGTATTTGTAGTTCAATTAAGCGCTTCGCACATAAAACCTAACCTCCAAAATGCACCAAAGTTTTGCCACACTTGCAAAACAAGTTGCAATGTATAAAATTGTGACTAAACAAATTCGAAATTTTGATAAAATCTCTTTTTTTTTATCGAAGTCATAATACTTTAGGTTGTTCGTTATTTGTAATTAATTACATTCTGTACTATGAAGTTTTCCCAATTTGATAAAAAAATTTATTGTAGTATAAATTGATGTGAATATTAATTAATAATATTCAGTTTAGAAAAATTTAGTTTAATTCAATTATTCTTATTACTATTATTAGATGTGTATGTCTGTCTTTATATATATATATATATATATATATATATATATATATATACATGTATACATATATAGATATATCAGTCAAAATGAGGACAAAGTCGTTTGGTTTTCGCCTAAGTATGTTTTTGCATGAAACTACAATTTTCATACGTGGAATAGTACTTCATAAAGAAAAGCACTATACAAACAACAAGGTCGAACTATGGAATGAAACTTTATATCTTAATTATATACGAACACAAATAAATAAATACATACATACATACATATATACTGTATACATACATAATCTTATGCAAAGTCATTAAAATTTATCCTATAAATTAAAACATTAGTACATAAAAGAACATAAATACAAACTTTTATTTTAGCCCTGCTAAATTGAGTAATTTCATCAATATTTTCTCAAAAAAATGGGCTCCAACGATTTAAAAAAATTTAACAGTCATTTCATGAAACTCAACAAGTAACTTGCAAAACACGATCGTCTAAGCCCTTTCTTTGTAAATAGAAGCAGGAATTTTTTTGTCCAAGATTTTGCTACAAAAAAAAAGAATTTTTGAAAACTAAGAAACCGTTCCAAAAATTTCATTCGAGAATAGTGCTGATTAGTTTTGGGTAAAGATCTGCCGAGAAGTTTCTTCATAAATAATTATTGAAGAATTTGTTTGAAGGATTTTGTGTGATATAAGAGTTTATGGTTTCAACGACTATCTACAAAAGTGGTGTAGTTATAAACATTCATTAAAATTTGATAGAATAATTTCAATTATTGGTAATAAATTCAATAATTAATACATATAGAGATGTTTATTAAACTTTTCTGAAGACAAAATGCCACTTATCCATAGTACACCTGTATATTTTCAGGATATGAAAACTAAAAAAAAATTAAATCAATTATTTATTAGACTGTAAAAAGATCTGTATTTGAATTAAATAAAAAAGAAATCAATTGCGACAAGATATGGGGCGAATCGTGGCGCAATATTTCAATCTTGGGCCTTTATTACCAATATTACACCAATAATGAAAAAACGTGGAAAATCCATGGAAGAAGTAATATTCAGTTTTAAACGGTTTAAAGGTTACCTGGTAACCTTGATCAGTGTCCAGAATTCACAGCTATTATTAACAATAAATATAGGAGGGCAATATGCGTTCCTTCAATTTCTCGTTTGTAAATATAAGTTTTTTATTTTACATAAATTTAGTGTTCAATCAATTTTACATCATAATTTTTTTTGTTGTTTTTCCTGGTTTGATTACTGAATGATAACACATATCAAGTGTTGAAACGTTTAATGAAATAAATAATTTTGTTATTTAATTTTTTTTTAATTCGACGATTGGGCTGCAAAAATATACAAATATGTATCAACGTCGACAAAACTATCATATATATATATATATATATATATATATATATATATATATATATATAAACATCTAAATTTTGATCCCAAGTTATCTTTCCCCATACAGTTTAACAATTCCCAAAAATTCTCTTCTGTTCAAAATATTTTCTTCGATTCTCTTAAAATAAAAACCGATACCGATTTCTCCACAAATGCATTTGACATCAATTACTCGATAATAATGAGGTCATCGTATGCATTTACGCACACACATTCATATATGTATTTATGTCAAGTTAACATTCCGCCCCTCTTTCGGGGCCACCCGGGGATCACACGGGGGCCCCACGCCCCGGTTCTGGGGGCCCACGTTATCAGCCGACACCCTGTAGCGTGCATACGAACTCTCATATCAAAAGTAATATGAATATTAATTGGAGGGCTGCGGAGATAGATTTACTCAGGGAAAGGAATGAAATTAAACTACGGGGTCAATTCTCCGATAAAATGTTTCGGCAAAGCCATGTTACAATCCTTTATTCATATGAACTGCTAGAAAATAAATTATGTATTTGCAAAACCTAAACAGAGAACCTTATATACAAAGCAATGTATTTGGGCATTCATCCAATAATACAAAAAAAAAAAATAAACAAAATGTTTATTTCAATAGCATGCAAATACTATTTTATAAAAATTTATTTAAAATTACATTTTTGTTGTATTTTTTTATTTATGATCAAAATAAGCAAATACAATGTTATTCTCAAAAGTGTCGCTAAGTTACAAAATTCTAAAAAGCAAATGGAATTTTACCCATTTTATTTCCATAAGAAACTTTGGTTAGAGTGCGGACTATTTTGAAGTTAATATTAAGACTTAAAACTGTAAGAGAATTTTTTGGAAGTAAAACTTCATTAGGCGCGACTAAGGTGTAAATCCGTACAAATGCAACAGAAGTCCGTTACGCCCGAACTGTTCGTCATTCGCTCTCGATGAGATCATTTCTATACGGGTCGATTGTGATTAGTCGTTGCGTATGTGAATAGAACTTTGTCGTTGTATGCGTCCCGGCATCAACGTTGTATGCGTATCGATATCAACAAGAAAATCGGCATAGATAAATAAACGTTAAAGTTACATCGTAGTACAAATCTCGATTTAATGAAAAATATCTGAATCAGAAGAATATTTTACCCTGTTCCTTGAAAATAATAAAACAAATTTTAATTTATTATAAACAAAATTTATTGATTAGAAATTATTTCTATATTATTCGTAGTTTCTATAAATCTTTGAAGTTAATGAAATGGAAAATATTTTTTAGGCAAGACAGATATTACAGCTGTTCAAAGAATGAGATTATATAACCAGCGAAACGGTAAAAAAATAGCATCAGTCAATGAATGTATGTTAATTTTAATTACATGAAGTTCTTCAAACACAGTTACATGATGAGTAAAGTTGCAAAAACAATATTTGTTCAGGCGTTGTTTAACATAATCCACTGTGTGAACTATTATTATAGAATTTGTTAATCAGCAATTACTTCCTTTGTCTAATAAAGGTTGGTTTCTGAATGCAAATTACAATGATAAACCGATCATATCATATTTGAAGTATGGCTTTAATTACATCAATGTTTCTTAATATTATATATATTTTAAATGTCATTATAATGCATGTAATTTTTAATTTATCATTATATAAATGTGTATAATGGTTGACACTAATAAATGTATGCATCACGAGTGTTACCATATTACTGATGAACATTATTCAGAATTGTTATATGATGTAATTATTTTCACTTAAATGCCATCTTGTACAGTAGCAAATAAGTTTAACTTCAATCGCGTGTGAACTTTTCGCGCACTCTTTTTTTTAATAATTTTGTTAAAAAAAATTGAATTGTATGATACTATTATTAAAGAATTCGTGTAAATCTGCGAATTATTAATCAATTAAGCCCTTAAGCTCTTTGTCTAATCCGAGGGGGCAGCTTACTTTGCGAAAGAGACGAAAACATGGGTTATTATAATATATACATATTTATATATGTAGGTATATATATATACATGTATATATATATATATATATATATATATATATATTTCTATATAAATGTGTGGTCGTTTTTCTACATAGTGACGAAGGAAAAAGTTGGAAGGGCCTTTCCTCTGGCATGTCTCGTGCAACAGTTTGACGTGCGACTGGTTATGAATAACTTCGCGAAATCTATTGAATTTTTTATAACATTTATTGAAAATGATATTTTGTCATCAACTATTTTTTTGTAATTATATCGAATGCTTATTTAATCGTTCTATGCAATAAATATTAATTTATTACTGTGGTGACTGATGTTAAATAAAAGTGCAAGATCGAACTTGGGAATTTGAAATTGGGATTAAACAGGATTTTTTTCGTGGTAATTCAAAAAGTGATTTTAATATTTATATGTAGAATTTGATTTAAATATGAATTTAAAATTAGTAAGGGAAATACATTTGCAATTTTATAAATATTGCTTTAAATCATAATATTATTAATATAAAAACTTGTTATTTATGTATATAATATAAATACTTAATTTAAAATATATATTTATTTAAAATGAAAAATTAATAGAAAAATATCTATATATTAATTATAATATTTTAAATATATAATTAAATTTTAAATAATAAATTAATATATTTTATTTAATACATTTTTTATAAATCAAAAACATTTTTAATGCAAAAATATTATTGATAAACAAATGTTAGTAAAAAAAAAATTCAGGTATTCTAAAAAAATATTAATAGAAAGAAATAAATATTTAAAATTATTTCTTTTAATGAAAAAAATATTTTCAGATAATGAATTCATAAATAAAATTTAAAATTTGTACTTCAAATGTAAATAAATATATGTGAAAAATTTAATAAAAACATTATATATGAATGCATATTTTAAATAGAAATAAGTTTTATTCGTGGCTATATTAAATATTAGTTTAAATGTTATTTCAATATGAAAATAATATTAACAAATAGATATTAGTGAAAAAAATTAGAATTTAATAAAATATTATTAGCTAAAAATAAGTATTATTTGGTATTAGTACTTTGAATAAAAGATTTTTTTTAGTTAATGAATGCATAATTAATATAATTTAAAATTAGTATTCAAAATGGTATGTAAAAACTATAATAGTAACATTATCTATGAATATTATATTTAAAATTAAGTATTTTAAATGAAAATTGATTTCAATAGTTAATATATTAAATATTGTTTTAAATAAGTCATTTCAATACAAAAATAATAATAAATATTAATGAAAAAAATAGGTATTTAAAAGAATATTAGCAAAACATAATTATTTAACATTAGTATAGTGAATAAATAATTTTTGTTCACTAATAAATAAATAATTAATATAATTTAAAATCAGAATTCAAAATATAAATATAGTTTTAAATACAAAAATAATATGATATTAATAATGGAGGAGGTACTAAAAATATTTTGATTTATATATTTTTATTTTAAATTATAGTTTTTTCAATACAAACATAGTATTCATGTATAAACGATAAAAAGTAATAGTATTAATATACAAAAGTTAAAAAATTAAGTATTTCTAAGAAACATTTTTAAAATTAAAAATATTGATTCATAAGTATTGTTTGAAATTAGTATTTAATATAAAAATACTTCAAGCTAATAAATAAATAAATAAAATTTAAAATTAATTTTTAAAATATAAATAAATGTTTTTTAAAATCATTCTTAAATACAAAAATATTAATTTGATTCAAAAATTTATATTCATATTAATTTATTTAAATTATATTTAAAAAATTAGATGTTAAAAATAAAAGAAGCGTTATTAGTTTCTAAAAAAAAAATATTAAAAAAATTGTTTTTGGTATGCATATATTTATTATCGGTCAAAATATACATTATATAAATTAATATTAAAAAAAAAATAAATTTTAAGTACTAAACACAATTACTAAATGAGGATGTACTTGATAATAACTGTTTATTTGACTTTGAACAATATTTTTGGTTTTGAACTTTGAAGATAGTATTTATTTATTTTTTTATGTTTATTATGTTTTCAGTACCTGGAGACTTGATTACTGTAAATGCATGTGTAGGTACAAAATTTTAATATGAAAGAAATTCCTTTTATTTTTTTATAATAAATATGGTTTTATTTTCATTCATCGTTTAATACTTTCCAACACAATTGTGAACTAAATAATCATTTACATCAATATAAGTTAAAATAATTTTATATATATCAATGACACTAAAAGTTTTGATTGACAAAAAAAATGTCTGATCTTTTCTGGAACTGCTGACGTAGATATTCCTCTGTAGAAATCTGTAGAAATAAATACTACAGTGAAATCTTTCTTGTCTATAAAAATATATTCGATTATAACTACCTTACAGAAACATAGCAACCATGAGTAATAACGAACATACACTTTTTCAAACGGCACTACTGCCTTAGATATTAGATTTGTTTTGTACTATAATTATTTACGAGTGATGATGGATTATTCTTTTGATTTTTATCAGATCAAAATTTTGCCGACATAACCTCAAATGTTAATTAGATTGACGTTTTATTAGTATACACGTGACAAGAAGATCTCAATAAATCACATCAATCAACTCATTTCAAAGCATTCCCGTTGCATTTTACGCTGAGTTACTTTCTAAACGCGCGTTAAGAAGTTTTACTTCAATTATATTCGAGAAAAAATTGTTCCATATAATAAAGAACTTTGTACAATTTATTGCATAAATTTTTATATGCGATGCATAGCAACCCCATAAAATAGTCGTACTTAGAAAAAACATCAAAATTATAAAATAGCATTCAAATAAATAAACTTCGAACTGAAAAAAAAGTAAAACTATTTAATTTTAACGACGTGAATCATGCATACAAAGTGTATGTCACTCGCACTTCGAGTGACAATACTACTGCGTTGCGTAACCAAAACAAAGACTCCACAAAAAACAGGTTTTACTATAATCTATTTGGTTTATTATTTAGAAAAAATAATTATAATAAAACTAAATATATGTTACCTGAATATATTTATTAAACTCGCCAAAGAATTTAATATTCACTTATCACACTCAGCTATGAAAGACCAAATACAAGCGTTAAAATCTCATTAATAAAACTGCCTTAGTTTCTTCGAGACTCAAACATGAGACGACAAGGACCCGGGCTGAATGCGCGCCCGGGTCCAAGCGCTAATCTTGAGCCTACGAAGAGTAGGCAATAAATGAACTTGAGAGTTTCAAGATTGTCATAACTTTAACAAACATAGGCCAACAATGCTGCATTGTTGAGATAGGAACTTCAGTTGGTAAACTAACGGTTTGAAGATGTTTCAAAATATCGATATAGTCTATACAACTGCCCTCGGTTGGTGTAGAATAGTATTTGCATATTTTAATTCCTATGCATAATATTTTATTGACAGTTTGACAGCTGAGCGGTATCTTGTAGGAAAATAACAAGGTCATGGCAATGATCGGTCAATGTTTTTGTAAATAAATATTATGTAAATATCATAAAATTGTTAATAACTAGCTGTACCTGTCACTTTTAAAGGCACTTGCATTTTGTTAATAATTACTATTTATTTTCAGTTTTTTGTATTAGATTCATTGTGAACACTTCTTTACATACAATATTTGTTGTATAAAATACTTCATAGGCTAATACAATAACACCTTTGGTCTTTCACTTTGGTTAATATAAGTTGCATTGTATTGTTTTCACATATAATTGCTAAAATATTCCAATATGTCCAAAACTTAATCGATTTTATTATTTGCAATAATAGTAAACATACTACATAAAGTTGTATGATAAATAGTAGATTTTTGACATTTGTGAGATCGCTTTTTGACATTTGTGCGGTTTCTAGGTTGGGTTTTTATCTGACAACCTGAAAAAAACGCCTGACAGCAATTACTAGGCTATTGTCAATATTTAGAACGAATTAGTATGGAAAGTTCTTCGTAACATAGCCTTGCCATAACATTGGTCTGTTATGTGGCAGAATCGGTCCATAATTGTTATTGATTATTTTTCGAAAGTTAAATTAAGGTACGAAAAGTTCCAGCAATAATTATTATTTATAGTCTAGCCATATAAGCTCAAATTAGGTAGGAATCTCGGAATTCGAGATACCCAGCTGTAAGCCTGGTAAATACTTGTATTTTGCACCCTAAAAGTTGGCTCAAAACCTACATATGATAGAGTGTTAATATCATATGTAGGATTTGAGACAACTTTTAGGTGTCAATATACAAGTATTTACAGAGTTACAGCTAGGTATCTCAAACTTACTATAATGACTATTAGACCTAGTAGTGTATAGCATCGTGCCTTGAAGCAAATTGCTGGAACTTCCCGAACCGTAATGAAATATTCGAGGAATACTAAATGTTTTCAAATAGATTATTAATACTGTAGTATTCATTATTCGTAATTTATAGACAAAATATTAGAACTTATAAATTAAATGATGACGTTTATATACATTTACTTGAAAAAGTAATAAACAAAAGCTTAAGTGAAAATTGAATGAAGGACCCTATCTCATATTTCTTAGAATTATATAAACTGAGTTGCAAAGTTAAAATTATTTATTGCAAGTATATAAGTGAGCTTTAACATTTTAGCTAAAATTAAAATTTAAATTCAAAACATTATCCAAATAAAACGCATGCTGTACACACACATACACACACACACATACACATACATCTATTTTTGTCTGAGACATGCCAACATGGTCAGTAGGTCTTGAAACGTAAAGATTTATAAAAAAAAAATTTTTGATTTTTGAACAATTACTATAACTTACCCTAAGGGAAGTTAAAAAATTAAATAAAAACCAGTAAAATTTAAAAATTAGTAAAAATTGTTGTTAGTTGAACAAGAACAATTTAAAATCCACTAAAAACATTTAATACTTTCCACCAAAAAAAATGATAGTGTCTAAACCTACTCACCAATTCGCTCAAAACATCACCTAAAAATATCAAACAAAAAAAACTCTAAACACTATCTATTACCATCAAAACCAGTTCAGTTCTGACCAAATTCGACGGTAGTGAGTGAAAGTGAAGAATCTATGTGAACTTTCTCGATTACCACCCATGGGTGCGCCTCTGTCCGGCGGTTTGGCGGACAAGAAACGTAAATTGAGAAAACGTAACGCGAAAACCGCCAGACAAGGATTCCATTCGGCGCTAATAGGAGCGGGCCTGACCACCGCCGCCACTGGCGGACTTGCGGTACCCATGCGAAACAGGGGCGGTGCGATATCGGCCGCCAGGCGTCCGCCGCCGACCACCAAAAGGTAATTGATAGATAATTGATTATTATTGGAAATATGTATCGCTTTTAAACATTGAGTTAGTTAAGGTAATGTGAGTATAAAATTAGGGGCTAATTCTGCGGTAACACAGCCCGTAACATAGCAACGCTGTGTTATTCTTGTTTCTTGATAGTAAAAACTGTGAAAATTCTATTTGCTGTGCGGTCAGGCGTATTTTTCATATGAACAAAGCTAAAAAGAATGTTATGCATATTTGTGATGCTTTGTGAATATTATGCATGCTTGTGGGCAATTAGATGGACATTTTCACAGTTTTTGCTACCAAGAAACAAGCATGACATAGCGTTGCCATAATAACGCTATGTTATGGGCTGTGTCACCGCAAAATTGGCCATTTTTTAGTATTTTCAATCCAGCTTTGGTGATATCAAAGTTATTTATTGATTTAACACAAATATGTCAGACATTTATGGTAAAAGTAGAAGAAAAGTTTTGGCCATAGCAGTCATTTATGTGTATCATAGAAATAGTGTTCCTCTAAACTTTAGACAAAAACAATGTTTCTTAGCTAATAATTTTCACATGAGCCATATAGGACATATACATAAGGGTGGTCCTTAATATAGACATTTTCGAATTTCTTTGCTGCCAAGGGCTTAAAAGGTTCCAAATTGATAAAAAACAATTCTCTGAAAATTTTAGCTTTTAATATTAACTTTTAGATAGAGCGCAATTCAATCAAACTTCGTATGGAAATAGCATGGAAAAATTTTGAAAATTAAAAAAAAAAAAGAGTGCGCGTAAGGATCACACGCGATTGAAGTAAAACTTTTAATATTGTATGAGTAGGCAATTAAGATAAAAATAAAAAAACATCATATTTGAATTTTAAAAATCATTTATTAATAATCACATAACATCAATAACACAGTTTAAAACAACAACGATAGATTAATTGCTATCATATTTCATATATGATATAATAGGTTTGTGATAACTAAAATGAGAGACATAAATTTTGCTTTGTAAACTATGTACATTTCTGGAGAAAACAGCATCAATAGTCGAGCCATATCTTGTGGTTGAATCAAATGGAGAATTATTCATCGTTAAATTAAATTTATTATTTAAAAAATCAATTAATGGTTGAGATTCTTCTGAACGAAAATTGACATTAAAATCTCCAGCAAGAATTAATGGTATCTCGTTGTGATTAGTGTTTAAAAGTTTTGCACCCTCATTAGAAAAATGAAGTAACTGCTGATGTTCAATTCAATAATATTTGATATGTTTTTATTGGGAGAAATTTAAAGGACGACTATAATCAATGTTTGATTCTGTGTGTTCACACAGCGGTCAACTGCAATATTACCTACTTGTGTAATTTCATTAGGAATATCCAGTAATATCGTTGGCGCAAGAAACTGCAAAGGAGTCGCATTATGAAGAGTATCTGAACATGAATGATAGACATTAGACAGCTACACCATCTGCTCTTGAGTTTGATCGTTTGTATTGAGTAACGCAGTAATAGTTCTGAATATTAATTCGTTCATTATTAATCCAAGTTTCCGAAAATAACAAAAACGTACAACGTTGTAGCACTTTATCTTGCAGATCAGGCAAATGAGCTCGTAAACTTTGGCAGTTAAAGGAAAGCAATGAAATGCCGTTTAAACTTATTATCTCACTCAATTTTTCTTCTTGTGTTATTAATCTACAAGTTGAAAGTTTTTTGAATTCAGTTTTTAAGTCCATTAATCCTGCTGGCCGTTTTCTTCCATAATAAATTTTTTTGTCGTTGTTTTAGAAATGATGAACAATCCATTAATGCTGGTAACTCGTGATAATGCAACATATAGAAGCTGCTGATTATGTGTTTTATTGTATTCATATACAATTTTATCAAAAGTACCACCTTGTGATTTGTGTATTGTGAGTGCACAAGCAGACACTAAAGGAAAATGATTTCTTTTGACAAATATGATTTTATTTCTATTCATTGGAATAGATGAAGATTTCCTAAGAATCGGCACAGCTGTCCTACTGATATTAAGAGTTTGAATATGATGTGCAGCTTTCTTCTTATTTTGTTACCTATCTTACCAGGAAATTCAAACCATAAACGTAGAAGTTCATCATTATCGCCACGTTCTATGTACACTAATTTTCCTACACAACCATTAGCTAAGCCATCACTTACATCAATATTAGTTGTTATTATGTAAAATTTATGCAGAACTAAAATTATTTCATACGGCAAAGCCCCGGTATCAATAACCGATTTTTGTGAAACTGCTGACGAATGTATGATTGTTGATCTGTCGCATGGCAACCTACATAAATATCCGTGGCAGTAGATATTATTTTGTCTTCAACGAGATTTAATATAAATTTATTAGATTCCATGACACATTTATTCTCTAAGAAAAGTCTTATTCCATGAGGACATAATACAGCAACCTCTTCTTTTGTAAAAAAACGTGATTCAATTAATGCAAGTTCATATAAGGTTTAGCGCTCGACTTACGCATGACATGACGGGAGTGGATACTCGCGACATCAGCGCTTACGGCGTCGTAGTGTTCAACTTCACGTTGGCATTTTCGTTGCATTTGTACGGATTTACACCCGTGTAGCCTAAAGAAATTTTTACACCCATATCGCGCCTAAAGAAGTTTTACTTCAAAAATGTTTTAGGTATAATTTAGCGACAAATGAATGAGTATTATTCATTAATTTGTTCGCTAAATTACGCCTAAAAACATTTTTAAAATTTTTCCATGCTATTTCCATACAAAATTTTGATCGAATTGCGCACTATCTAAAAGTTAATGTTAAGAGCTAAAACTTTCAGAGAATTGTTTTTTATCAATTTGGAACCATTTGAGCCCTTGGGAGCAAGGAAATTTAGAAATGTCCATATAAAGGACCACCCTAATATACATATGTCTGACATACGCAATTTGGTAGAAGGAGAAAAAAGGTTTTAATATAGGACCATGTCAGTTATATAACAATAACATAAAAAATTGTGTATTTCCAGAAATTTTGGCAAAAACAATTTTTCTTTGATACATTAAGTTTTCTTAATACATTTTTAACTAAATTATCTAATAAAGTTACCAATAAAATATTTCCTAATATCATTATGGCGATCAACGTGTTGAAAGTAGAAATATACTGTTCATATATGGTTATTAAAAATTATGTACAAATTCATTTTTCAGAACTATGTCTCAATTTTTCAAAAAAATGTTAATTTATGGGTCAATTATCATATAAATTATGTTAACTGTGAGAAACCTATGTAGTTGTTGTACGATCAGGCGTTTCGCATATAAAACCTAACCTTCAAAAGGCATAAAAGTACAATTCTATCATAAGTGCAACTTTTACTTGTCACTTTGATAATGCATACGTGAAATGTCACCGAAGTGTGATGCTTATGCCTTTTGGAGGTTAGGTTTCATGTGCAAATTGCTCGAACAAAAAGTAAAACATAGTTTTTGACAGTTTGTGACTACCATCATCATCACTACCATAGTTTATCTGACAATTGGCTTCTTAGTTTTCTGTTTTGAGGACATTTTTGTAAACTATCTAAAGACTTTTTTTAAATTTGACCAAAAAAATTTTTATTTTTGAATTAATTGAAATTATTTTTTTGTAAACAAACAGTCTTTAAAAATAAAATTCTACATCTTATAATGAAATGGCAAGGCTATGTTATGAATAACTTTCCATACAAATTAGCTTTAAATATTGACAAAAGCCATGTGGTTGCTATGCAGTCAGACATTTTTCTCAGGTTGTCACATAAAAAATCTAACCCTGAAACCGCACAAATGTCAAAAAAACGATGTTAGATAACAGGGTCTTTCTGACCTAGCTTCATAACACACGAATTGTAGTTTATGTGTAAAACACCTGAATGCACAGCAAATACATGACATTCTGACAGTATTCAGTATGATTCAGTGGCATAATGTATGGGAGTTAAAGCGTAACATGGCCTTGCCATAACATTGGTCTGATGTGAGGCAGAATCGGTTCCATAAAATACAAATCTACATCTAGATAATACTTAAATTTTTTATATGAAAATTTTACTTCTGTATTATAGCAATGGGCAAATTATAGCCCATCAAAAATTTCTACGTAGATCCTCTTGGAAAAGTATGTTCTGAACATAATTTTCGTTATTAAAGTTACTATATAACAATAATAATAATTAACATCATTATTTTTTTTTTTGCTGTTTGCGTTACAATTGAAAATATAATACCCAAGCACATAAAATACACACATTCATACACAAAATAAATATGGGATAAAAATACAATATCTTTTTATATCCACTTGACGTATTAAACCCATATCATTACATGGTTATATGACATATGAAATTGTCCGGCGAATTGTCCAGATTTCGATCTGTGACATGTGTCATGTCCTTTGACGGAATGGGTTCCTTTGTACCATAAGTACTTAATATCACAATAAGATTGCAGAAAAAGATTTCAAATTTATCGCAAAAAGATAAAAAGAAACTTATTTTTATGGTTTACTTTTATACAGAGTTTTGACTGATAATTTTGCAAATGACGATGCATTTCTGGAAAGGTATGTCGTGAGGAATGATATTCAACTATCATTATAATTTTTATATAATAGTGGAAGCATTTTAAAGAGTTGGACAAGGTTCTGATATAAAAAAATATTTCTGTACTATACAAGTTTTTTTTTCATTTTTTAAAGCGAATCACTTAGGTTGTGTATATATATATATATATATATATATATATTTATATAAAATTCTTTTGTACGGGCGTATTAATTGATACTTCTCCTAAACGGTTATTCGGATTTTGATAATTCTTTTCAGAGTTTGTCAAAGGAAATTTTTAAGAGTTAATAAACTATAAAACTATAGTAATATTATAGATATAATTGGCAAACATTACACAAAACTTATCCTGGTTAGACATTGAAAACATTTGAACTCTCATTTGCTAGAAATGTTAATTCAATTGAAATTTGAATTTAGCTGAAATTATGAGCCTAGATAATATTAGAATGTAATGTACAAGAAAAATGTAATGTACATTATTATTGCCAAAAAACAGCTTAGATGTGGCAGAAATTCAAATAATATAAGATACAGTCAACAGTATATGTTTGGCAGATGAAATTATATAATTCAGTTTAATAAATGACGCAATAAGTGCTAATGGCATATACATTATTTTTTTAAACTTATGCTGGTTGCATTTTGGTTTACTTTACTAAATTATTTAATAATACAACAATATATTTCAATTAATTAAAATAATGATTTAGAATTTTGTTTCCTGTGTCAAAAATTTATTTGTTTGGCATTTTATATGGAATATTTAGCAAGTTGATCTTAGATTGAAGAGTGCTCATATAAACTATATTTCACAAATTAATTCACCTAAGATTTGAACTTAAGCAATAATGTAAATTAAATTATTAGTAAGAATAATGTACTTTAGAAATTTTAATAGCCAAAAATCAACTAATATATCATACGAGTTTATGAAAATTATAGACTAAATTATTGAAGCAATTATGTTGTGCGGTAAAATCAAGTGTGATATTGTTCTTTTACCGCAGATACTATTTTATATTTTTTCAAATTTCTTATACTGATTATGCTAAGACCATAAATGAATCATAAAGGCAGGACATCAAATAGGATATTAAAAAGTATAGGATAGGGTATTAAAAAATTTGGAACGTTTGAATTCTCGACGTGAGTACAGGACAACGTTTGTCGAGTCATCTAGTATATATATAAAAATTCTATGTCACAATGTTCGTTCATGTACTCTTCCGAAACGGCATTACCGATTTTTACCAAATTTTATATTCTCATTTCGTAGATCTGAAAATCGGCTACTATCTATTTTACATACCCCTAAGTGATAAGGGTTGTTCACCCTTAATGTTTTTTTTGTAATTTTTGGATGAAATTTTTTGTTTTATTTTTATTCAATGTGGCCTTACATAATACATACAACCCAAATTTTTTTTTTTATTACTAACCCCTATTTTTCTATAGCCATTTCAGGAATTCAATCATTTTTTATCCTTATCATTAAATTATGTCATTGATAATTTTTGACATAATTTTAGTTCACATTTTTGAGCTTAAAAAAACTTAATTCTTACTTTATTTTTACTATGGATCGTACATCCCTAATACTCTTTTTTAAATTTTGCGTTCATTTTTTTATTTTTATTAATGTAGAATTGCAAAATAAATACAACTTTTTTACTTTAAAATATTATTTATTTTTATTAAGGGTTACTTGAACGTTTTCTTGAAATTTTTGGACTATTTTTAATTTCAATATTTTATTATTCAAAATTAAAAATACATGGAACTCTTTTTTACTTCGAGAAACTATTAATTAAATATGCCAATTCAATTTGAATAGAATCAGATTCAAATTAGGTTGGTTCTAGCAAATACTATTCATATGGCCCATAAACATTTATATGTGGCGTGCTTTGCAGTAGGTAAACTATTCATATGTTTTTTATTAGCTGCTCTTTTCACTTATGCACCACATTTGCAATCATTTTGTTATTTTTATACTAAAAATTTCATACTACAAATATTTTATATTACCGGGTCAGCTAGTATATATATTCGTTAGATGTGGTATAATGAGTTAGTTTGATAATAATACGAGTGTGGGTGGCGCTAAAGTATGTATTTTTAATATTGTTTAGAAAACAAAAGATTGTCTACGTCATTAGTGAAGGTTTCTTTAACTAACGTTTCAGTAAGAAAATTACAAAAAAGATTTAGAAATGAACAGCAATAACTCTAATATTCGTGACGAACGGCAACGCAGAGTTGCAAATTCCATGAACAGTATTCCTGCTTATTTTCTGAGAATTATGGGATTCTGGAGAAATGATGATAGGGAAAACTATCAGAGGGCAGCACTCAATCAGGAGATTCGCGATTATGGTAGAAGACGTCAAGAAAGTCAAAATTCGATGGGTTCAACTAATAACAGGACCACATCCAAAAGAACATCTACCAACGGCGAAGGACGATTTGAGCAAGTAGATGAACCTTCATCTAAAAAGCCGAAGTCTAATTGAGAAATGTCATTCGCAATACATTTAACATTTATAAATGTTTTAAGTTACAATTATGAACAACTTAACAAGAATTCCATTTCATAATAAAAAATTATTATTGAAGCTTTTCTTTTAGTGTTGATTGAAATAGATATAAGTAACAGACACGATACGAGTTTTATATGAAAAGTAAATAAATAAATGTATATATACACAAACAAAAACACACACACACACATAAATTCTTATAGATTTAAAAAATAATTTCTTTCATTTTTATTTTTACCTGCAGTTGTACGATTTAATGATTATATATTTCTATACGTAGATGTTGTAATGGGTTGGTTCCTTTGATAATAATATGGGTATGGGTGGCGTCAAAGTATGTATTTTCGTTATTGTTTACAAAACAAAAGATTATCTAAATAATTTGTGAAGTTTTCTTCAGCCAAAGTTTGAGCAAAAAAAAATACAAAAAAAAACTGAAAATGGACAAGAATTCTAATATTCGTAACTTGAATCAGGGAATAGTTGAATCGCCCGCAGGAAGTCTATCTTCTTATTTCTTACGCAGACTAGGATTTTTCCGTAATGGCGGTGATGAAAATTATAAGAGAGAGGCGATCAACCAAGCTGTCCACAATTATGTTAAAAAAGTTGAAGGAAATCATAGATCTACAAGTCCAGGTTCTAATAGGACTCCTTCTAAAAGAACTTCTAGCAACGGTGAAGGAGGATCTGATCAAGCAGATGAACCTTCTTCAAAAAAGTCAAAGTCGAACTGAAAAATGACATTTCAAATACATTCAACATATATAAATGTTATAAGTTACAATTGAGATGAACTTGAAGTACATTCTGTAACAAAAATTTATTATCAGAGTTTTTTTTTATTATTAAGATTTTCTTTCAGCTTTGATCAAAATGGATGTAAAATTTTTCAGCCTTATACTGAATTTTTTTATTTATATTAGATGGTGAACAAAATAAGTTAGTTATGTTTATTCTAAACATTGTATACTACTAATATTTTTTATTGAACCAAAGTTCGGCGAAAAGCATTTCTACAATTAGGATTAGCTGAGAGTTTTACTGAACATAGTCAGATAGTTGTTTGATTGATATGTATAATTTGTTGTAATACAATTAGTTTGGTTTTTACAATATTATTATAATAATTGCTCAAAGTCAAATTGGACCTTGGTGCCCTGCATTGACATATTGCAATAAAAAAATTTGATCTCTTCCTACCGACGGAATAAATCCTATTTTCTATCCTCCGTCAACAAAGTAATTATACTATTTTATGACTCTCCGTATTAGAATAATGCATGTTATTATGTTACAAGGCTGTAGTAGTAGTTATTAAGTTTAAATAAAACTATTTTAATGACGCCAACAGCTCAGCCACATCAAAGTTATACGATTGTAATTTCTTAAGCAAAGTTTCGAGTTTCGAAAAGTTTGTTACCCGCACGATATGTGTAATATTATAAGTTTCCCGTGCGGCATTTGAAATTTAATATGAATACGGAAAAGTATGTGCCTATCGTATTCATATTACATACATTCACATTCATTATATATACATATATATATATATATATATATATATATATATGTATATTCTAATTAAAATGGATTGTGTAAGTACGACTCCTAATTTGAACGGAATTACACATAGAAGGTCGCGAGGACGTCCTTTTGTTTACGTTTTGTTACGTACTTGTTACATTCTATTGCGTTTTGTTACGTTACTTGTTACGGTTTCACCGCGTTTGCACCTACTTGCATAAATTCAAGTATTTTTTAGGTTAGTTTGAACTTTACAATTAATATAAGTTTTTTAATTCAATAAAAGTAATTTACATAATTTTACCTTTCCGTAGGGTATTAATTGAAAATTTCTGCATATCTTCATGTTTCAATAGTTTCTGAAAATTTTGGCATTTCTAACAAAAAATTGATGCGTGTGTATGTGTGTTTGTGTGTATGGATACATTTTTCGTCCACGTTTTCGGGAGCATGGATCAACCGATTTCAATGCTTCAAAAAACATTCCATTCCTATTGATAGAGAGATGTGCTGATTAGTTTTTGGCAAAGACAGGTCTAGCAGTTACGGAGATACGAAACAAAGAGTGCAGAAAATAGAAATCGAGATTTTGAGAAAACGGAGCATCCAGTTTGAATGATCCAAACAACATTCAATTTGTAATAATGATGAAATGTGTTGGTTGGATTTTGGGAAAGGCAAATCCAGCCGTTTCGGAGATACGGACTAAATATGCAATAAATGGCAGTTTTTAAGAGAACTAAGCATCCGATTTGATTGATTCAAAAAACTATCTGCTGTGTTGACAGAACGATTGTTTTTGGAAGAAAAAAATGTTTCATTTTTCAATACAATTTAAATGTTCGAATTATTCGAATCGGATGCGCCGTTCTCCAAATTTGCTGTGTATCTCCAAATTACCCTGCCTTTGCAGAAAACTAACCAGCACGTTTCACCGTCAATACGAATCGAATGGCTTTTGAATCAATCTAATCGGATGTACGCTCTAGTAAAAACTATATTTCCATTTTATGCACTTTTTGCCTAGTATTCTCGAAACGACTGGACCTGCCTTTGCCAAAAACTAATCAGCACGTCTCAGCTCATAAATAAGAATTAAATGTATTTTGAATCATTCAAATCGGTTAATCAGCCTAGAACATGTGGACCGAAAATTAAATCCATACAAAACAAACACACACATCAATTTTTTGTGAGGTATGCCAAAATGTTCAAAAAGCTTTGAAACGTGAAAATATGCAACATTTTTCATTCTGATTTTTTTTTGATTACTATTAACTTACCCTAGGAGAATTGATTATTTATTACAACCCTTAATTTATTCTGTTTTATTTACTTTTAGCCATTAACGTATTTTTCATGAAAAATAGGATGGCATAAACTATTTCAGCCTTAACATTAATTTCACACGTAATTTTATTTCTATTTTCTCTTTATGTCATACAACATAATCCCGTATGATTAGTATTGTATTTTAATTAAGGTTACTCACATATACCGTGTTGAAACAGGGTGTTCGGAAAGAATAAAAACTAAAAAATATGCGCTCTGATTGTTATATAAAACTTGTGGTGTATAGGTGAATTATTAAATAGTATCAAAACATTAAATGTTTATAGTAATGTAATAAAATGTCCTGAAGTCTAATGGTAAATTGAATTATGTAATTAACACTTAATATTTATTTTTTAAATAGACGATTGGAGATCATGGAAATATTTCTTTATTTAATATTAACACATTGTATAAATTAATTATTAATGAAATAAAGTTAGGATATTAACAAATATTTTGAAGAGCAGCAACATTTCATTTATGCATCCAATATTAATAATTAATAAACCTGTATAAAAATCTGAAGATTTTATACCTATTTTTTTTTAATACTCTTACCTTTTACTTAGTCCTCTGCATGTTCGAA